>NC_137456.1:210233150-210461564 GCF_964235325.1 Thermobia domestica | reverse complement strand
AAATCGTCGGGAAAAAATTCACTGTCAAAGTATCTCTTTTGGATTTTTCTTTTCGGAACAAGCGAGTTATACCATATTGTAAGATTATTACAGAAAATATTTTACTGAAATTAGAACAAATTTGTCTCAGTTATTACTGAGAAAATTGTCCAAAAAAATTCAACCCTAGAGAAAACCACTTCTGTATGTTATCGGAATAAACGATTTATGCTGTATGTTAGTTTATTAATGAAACATTTCTTTACGAAATATGAACAAAATTGCTTGAGGCGTTAATGGGAAAACTATCGGGGTAAAGCTCACCCTAAGATTAAGCTACTCCTTCGAACGAGTTGTTTGTTAGGTTATTAATGATACGTTTATTTATGAAATGTGGTTGAGAAAATTCTGCAAAAAGAACGCATACCATACAGTAAATTACACCATATATATTTTTTCAGAAAAATTATTCATATGCGGTGGAGATTCGTTAATAAAATATATATTTATAAAAAGTAAATAAAATCGCCACAGCTTTTTTTACTTGAGAAAATTGAATTGTTTTAAATTTTAATCCTTCAGTAAATTACCCTTACTTTTAGATGTCGAAGGACATGAAATTCGAAAGATAGTATGTTATTAAAACGTTATGTCTAGAATTCGGTCCAGATACGTTGAACAGTATGGCCTCTATTTGAGTGCGTGTAAAAGCGTGACGAACCGAGAGACGAATAGATGGACAGACATCGAAAAATCATTTTTTCGATATGTAAGAGCCATGTAACTTGAATTCATTGAAATCTAGTATTCAGTTTTTATAACTATAACCACACTTTCTTCTTTCGTCGCTCGAATGTGAAAACGAATAGGCCTACACCGACATGTAATGTGATAATTTGTAATCCCAAAAATTTAATTTGTTATGTTTAATGTGTTGTCACGCTAGAAAAAGAAGCTTATGCATGTTAGATCATTTTATTATCAGTTTTTCACGCTACTGTATAATTCGTCGGAAGCATTCGTGTTATTCACAAAGACAGCTGTAAAATTTAGTTTTGTTTAAAGAAAGCATTCTTGATTTTTTTTTACACAGACTTGCATTTGTTGCACTTGTTGATATGAAACAAAAGGAGAGAGAGTGAGAGAGAGAGTCAATACAGAAAAAGGAACACACACACACAGAAACACTAGAACAGACAACGAGGTATGGATGTGATTGTGTTCGTCACGCTGTGTGTAAAGCTGCAGGTCGCGCTTGTTTTGTTTTTTACAGACACACTCGCAGTGAGTTGAAGTTTGAAGTTACTTCTGCTGTTAAAAAAAAAAAAAAAAAAAAAAACGGAGAGGCATACCATACCATAAACTAAAAACGATCGCTATTAGTAATAAATAGTAAGCTAATTCTGAATAAATACGTCATCAGAAAAACAAAAAGTTATTTCGTTATTATATTGTTTCGGTTCTTATTAACATAAAAATTATACACTTTCTACAATGTTTTGTAAAGAAAAAAAAATTGAACAGGATCGGATGGGATTCGATCTGGGGTCAAAACAGTATAAGAATTACTAATCCGTCACTCTACCCACTTGACCACACAGACTTTCTTTTGTTGTTTATCTTTTTCTTAAGAAATAAATGCTCATGGCTATAGAGCATGTCACTTCCAAACTTAAGACAACAGTTTTTCTCTTTGTTTATATATTTCCGTAGAACATCTTGGTTACAGAAGCTAATTTATATTTGGCAGACAATTTACACCCTAGATTTAAGCCAATAAATGCAATATTTTATTCCACTTTCCTGTTCCTTGATTCAACTGTTCTGTTACCAATTCTGTAATTCCCTCTACAATCGTGCTGTGCTGCTCCAAAAATTCCCTCGAAAACATTATTGCCAGTGTACACAAAACCGAACATAATTTTGTTTTTTGCTTATATTTTTATTATTTTATTATATTTTTTGGAAATATCTCCTTAGATGGATTGCTTTCTATTATCTCCATATACTAATAACTAAATTTTACCCATAAACATAAGGAAAATGAAATAATTGCGAAAAATCGTGAGTTACAGTATACGCGCAATTTTTTTTTTTTTTTTTTTTTTTTTTTGCGCATGGGAGTACATACACTACACAATTATATCACTTTCTTAAAATTCTCATGTATATGTTTAAAAATCTACTGCCACGCCAACCAGTCTTTTTTTTTTAATCTTCGAAGTGAAATGCATTCATTATTAAATTTGCTGATGGTCGGACTCCAGTGAGTCAGAAACTATAACAAATAAGGAGTGGTTTGTCTAATATTCCTGCTATTGGAAGGGCCTTATCTAGAAGATTTTTCATTTGTATATGAGAAATTAGTATAGTTTACTTTCTAAGAATAAAATAATAGATTTCAATGTGCAGTTAACATTAAATTTATTTTACATTTACTTCATGTTTAACATTAATTTTATGTTAGCAGTTAGCCGGAGTTACATCTACTAATAACTTAAATATACTTAACGTCAAGATATTTCAAATACCAGACAATGGAATTACTATATTGATATAATAATAAACTTATACCTAACTTATATTTCTCTTTTGATCGCCAAGTCTTGAAATTAAAAATCTACTCTACTTTTCGCCTCGTGTTGTTTCGAACACAATGTCTGAAGGAAATACAAGTTTTCTGGTATTAATCTGACGTTGTGTGATAATGTTTGCTTTCAGTTAACGTTCCTTTGTTAGTACCGAGCCTATATGACACGTGTACTTATAGTTTACCGTGTAACCTGCACTATATGTACTCTAATCGTGGACATTAAACACAGCCTCCTTCTCCCGACGGAAGTCAAGAACACTAACCATATAGCCATGGCGAAACGCGTGAGCTGTTAGAGGAAACGCATGAATTAACAAATATTTATTCACAGTTCACACACATCATATACGCGCTAAGCCTATATACATATATATTTTCAACAACAACGTTACGTATGATGGACAAACAGCTTTAGTTCCGTGGATCTACTATCACCGTAAATCGAATCTGTGTAAACCAAGTAACCACCTTATTTATTTTTATATACTACATTTTCTTGCCTTTCAAACTAGCTTGCAGATATTTTTTATAAGTGCACAGGATACCTGAAAATCATCTATCTTTATACTTAATTGCCAGTCACTTGCTTAGTTTATTTCTTCGAGGCGCAGAACTATAGATTTACCTATGCGCTACTGATAGATCAGAACCGTAGTTTGTAAATTCCATTATTATCACTAACAATAATTTCGAAATTACTATCACGAGAATGAAATAATATGAAGCACATATCAATCACGAAAAGATAACAGAAAAATATAAATCGGACAATAATTTTAAAAGTAATAAGAAAACACCACGTGCTGGAACATACCCATGCTTACCGTTTCCAACAAAGAACACGTAATCTCAACCGGTACAATAGTTCCATTCTTAATATGTTGCTCTATTAGTTCCCCACATTTAGAGCCTGGTTTCTTTCTTTCTTCTCTTAAAAGATCGCCAGCTGACAGATGTACAAATCCAAACTCCTGTTTAAAAAAGAAAGAAAAAAAAGCAAAGCAATCAATTTCAAACTACAAAAAAGACAGCAATTCTTTTTTACCATAACCATAACGCAATTTTAATTTTAAGTATCATAGAGCCAGAAAATGTTATTCCTAGATTTCTAATAAACTCCGACTAAATTTCAATGGATAATGAGTTTGGATTCAAGCCTTAAGTATTGTGAAGTTATGGTTCTCAAAGAATGACAATCAAATTTGATTTCTAAAACTTAACTAAATTCGCTTACTGAACACATAGGTAAACAATGAAAATTATTAAAAAGCAATAAAATATATGCAATAAATAAACTAAAGGTTGGGGATGGCATCGAAGAACACGCTCTTGGTAACTATGGCTCACGTGGGTAGAAAAAGCAAATACACATTAAATTAAAAATATAAAAATAAAAAGGAAAAATGATAAAGATATAATCACAAATAACAGGGATACATTAAATATACAAATTACTATTTCATTATACACTTAAATGTTTATTTTATAAATTTACAAAAAAACCTGAAATATTAAATGATTAGAAAAACTCTACAATGGCGGTAACAACTAATGCATATAACATGCGCTGAAGATTTATATTCCGTGACTTGTCATTGAGTTTTAATTTACAAAGTGATGACTCCAGCAATAAACGCTCTTGCTGTAACCAACTTCAAATATTTATGTAAGAGAAAACCTATAAAATTACTTTATTAATTTAACCAAGATTTAGGCAAATATGCTACAGCCATGGGCATTAGAGCAAAACACAATTTAGCAGAATGGACAAATCAAATTCTTAAGTTTCCTGTCACATGGTGCTGTAGTTCAATTACAGCACAATTAAATGTCAGTGTACAATAGCTCAAAAACAAAAATACACAACTTGAGAAATACAAGACACTAACTTCAAAGGAAAGTTTCCTATTAATTATCTACTAATTTTCTTTTCATAATATTAAAAGAACGCTGGATTACTCCGAATAATAATACAACAAACAAGCAGTACGTTTCTGGATTTATATTGATGCAAAAACACTAAGGTACAGACTGCTTACAAAATAACCAACATAAATCGTGCACGATATGTAATTTGAAAAATGAAATACCCTGCCTAATTTTTAAAAATACAACTGATCATTGTTTATCACAAAGGTAAAAAAAAAAAAAAAAAAAAAAAAAAAAATCACAGTTCATTTACATGAGAAAAATAGTTCTTAACCGACCTTCCTACTACATTGGAATTCACTGTATCACATGATAAAGCGGTCTATTCTACATTAATAAACTAAATCTATAAATATGTCAATATCATTCACACACATACACAAAGTACACGAAGTTAAACTTCAATTTTATTTATCTAAACAGTATTTGCTTAGTTCAGTCATTAATTTGTTACTTTTTTTCCTTAAGGTGAATCAATTTGAACATTAAGCAAAAGATGTTGATTCTTAACTGAAGTTACTTGCTGTTCATCTCGCATTCTGACATTACGACGAAAAAAAAAAAAAAAAAATGGTTCTCTTATTCCTTACCATGTTGGTTTCTAAGTCCACGATGTTTGGTTCTAGAAAATTGCATTTAAGTCTCTCGTGAATCCACACCTTGAAAACAAGTAGAAATTTTCTGCCGTTTAGAGGTCTAGCTCGTTCGATCATTTTTTTTCTTTTCTCATTGATAGCACCCTATGGATATGCTCTTATTCAAGTGTATATTCTACCCTGCTGCGCCCCGGTAAGAGAATAGCTGCTTCCCTCGCGTTTGAGCAAGGAACATTTCATTATTAATTGCCTTGTACATACAGTCTTCCTAGTGCGTATTTCTTGCTCTCTAGGCAGGTCTATGTTTATGTTATCCTTACTCTTTGTAAGCCCAAAACCAGGCTAATAAATTGACTGAGCATAGTTTCGATACAGTGAAAGAATTCCTCGTAAATCAGTATATTTCTTTGAGTACAGATAAGCTCAAGGTCAACATCTTAACCCCGTTGGTCCACCTCTTACTGTCAGACTACCTAAGTCAGACAGCACTGGGATCAGCCAGTACTTGGATGGTGCTCGCTTGGGAAGACTAGGTGATGCTTGTACTGCATTGTTTGTACATTATCGTAAGAACAACGAAGAATTATTTGAATGAAAAATAAGTACCCGACTGCAGTTAACAAAACCAGCAATAACGCCAGTAAGACTCAGTACCACATTTCTCAACTATCTGACTTATTCTGGGCTTCGTGGCAGAGTTATAATGTAGAAACTCGAACATTCTATTTTAATGTAAAGTTCACTCTTAATATACAAATCTACTCACCTTAACAATATATTTACATTGCGTTCCTTTCCCTGCTCCTGGTCCACCAAGTACAAACACGACATTTGGTTTATTTCTAAACGACATGGAAACTTCTCCAGGAAAATCAGCGGAGTCAAGATCTGAAGATCACAAATATAAAAACAAATTAATTTTTATTCTCAATCTCCCACTATAGAGTAGGGTTCCAATTGTAAATTAATTTTTGAATTTAAATCAATTGTCTCTTCTTTCACACCACAAAAAGTAAACCGATGAAAATAACTGGGAAGTAGAATTTACTTTAATTGACCCTCCTGTAATGGGTAAACTTCCAAATTGAGTCTGAATTTAGCTAATTATAATTGTCCGATTTCATTCCTATTTACTTAATTAGTGGTATGTATTTGTAACTTTTAGACATCGCGTTCAGGTCAAGATGGAAGGGATCAGGAATTAAAAAAAAAATTTAAAACAGAGTTTGAAAAAACCCAGATTTATTTCTTTAATACCTTAGCCCATGGGGGTGTTTACGGATTTAACTAGCTCTTTTCATATTCTCTTAAGTTTCTTGGGGCATATATCTAAAATGTGATTTATATGTGAAGTCATCATTTACAATAATTTTCTGTTCATTAACAGATAAAGATGTTAAGACTTTCTGTATTTTTATTCTAATGAATGACGTCCGTGCTTCTCTATGTTCAGCGTTGTCCGTTTCTTTACTGAAGTTTCGCGTCCTTATTTACCCTCAGTTAAAGGTAGAATTCGAGTCACCGTAACACGTTTAAATTTCAATGAACTCCCACCGGGAATCAAACCCGGAAGCACATGCCCCAAAAGCGCGACAGACATTAGGCTAGCGGGAAGTGTTTGAGTATATGGGGAAACCAGTACACTGGTCTGTAAAAATAAATAAAGAAACGAAATATTTCGGTCTATGGGAACTCTGTCACAGGAAAAAGTAAAGAAATAAGAAAAAAAAAAAAGATATAAAAGTTTATCACAAACAAGTGGAAGCAGTAACAGAACTCTGCTCAGGTATTCCCCTGGTCGCTATCAACACTCTCACAAAACTTAAGCCTTTAAGAAAATGACGATTTCTCTATTATATGCAGTGAAAAAGGTAACATTTAGAGAAATCCAGGTTTCCCAGGTCAGTAGACACGATATTACATCGCGAGAGACGTTCAGTAAACGATAGGGTTCTATCGACACGTTCACTGGTCCAATGGAAGTCATTTTTAGTAACTATGCTGTTTGAGATTAAACAAAAGTTTGCGAACAGACTAGTACAATCAAGTTTCTATGATGACCACTTTCGTGAAGCAAGGATAACGGACAACTGAAGAACAATAACAGGAACACGAACTACACATCGCAAAAGAAGTAGAGCTCATTACATCTGCAAATCTCTAAAAGCCTGCTTCCAGTACTAATCCCATCTACCTAAATTTACTTATACATCGAATTTCAACAAACCTTTAGTTCGCCATAAAACAATAAAAACAGGAAAATACACTCTTTACAAAGTAGCCGTAATAGGCTAGACGTCTCTCTCCCTTTCGGGGGCAAAACAGATTTGACCGATCTCTTCATCACAACCCCTGAAGATAAAGGCGATGTCTGATTCGAAACGTCGGATGTCAATATTTTTATCTGGCTGAGAACAATTACAAAAATCACATCGGCAGAAAAAAATTCGATTCTTTCTTCTTTTATCATGAGTTTTTTCACAATGAATGTCAGTATCTTTTGCTTTAAAGTTGTAAAATTATTCAAGGTAAACTTTATATCAACACGAATTTTGTATGAATATAATATTTGATTTCAAGTTATGTGCACTCAGTATGGAAAAAAAATATACGATACCATAATATGCATGATTCTTTAGTGGTGGGATATTTCTTATCAAAGTTTGTTTTTTCTTTTCAAATGCATTTTTCATTTTCTTACTGTCATATATTTAAGTATTAACAACTGGCTGAAATGCCCGTTCTTAGCACGGAAAGAGTTAGTTCATGGTAAATATATGACAGGTATATTTCCACCAGTTTAGAATGCATATTTATATCGAAATGGAAAAATAGAAATCCAACTCGAGCCAAGATAGAAACCCAACTCTATCTATGTTCAAAAAATCCTTTATCTGCACTCAACTGCCATCATTGTTTGCGAAAATCCCCCTCCCCTTCTTCCTAGAATACACATTTCAATTCAAGAGTAGAGTTAATAATAAATACTCAAGTCAACCCATGTTGTGTTTAAAAATTCATTTTAAACAGTCAAACCATGTCCTCACTTTCGTCATTTTATAAATATTAAATTAAATATGATTAAAAATTAACGTATTACAGAAATCTTCCTCCTTTAGACGCAGAATTTTCGAAAATCCTGGAAGATGTCGAAACTTATCGCCAATTCCATCCGCCTAACTTGAAGATCTCTTGAGACACATTTTTTTTTTTTTTTTTTTTTTTTTTTTTGTCATAACTTCCCTTCTTAAAACATGCATTTTAGTGAAATAACAAGACAAAATCCTGACTTGAGTCAAGTGCTAATTATGCTCAAAAATTCATTTCAAACCTTTTATCCGTTTTCCCGTGATGTTGAAAGACAACTTCGATGTATTTTTTATATAGCCATTGAGAATGACTTAGAAACTGCCTCCCCTCCTCTTGGAAGTGGCATTCTCTAAAACTCTGAACCGCATGTTCACTTATTTATAATAAGGTTGTATATGAAGTGTCATCTTTCGAATATACTGTAAGGGGCTTGTGAAATACTATATTTTTAGAATAAATGTGCAACCCCCTCTACTTTTTAGATTACGCATTTTAATTAAAGTGACATGATAAAAATCTGCTGGATCTAAGTGCTGTGTTCAAAAATTCATTTCAAACAATTCAACTATTTTCCTGTGATGATAAAACAATATCGATTTAAATATAGAGGAAAAATTATAGATAGTTAGCCCTTCTCTCCCAGAAGTGAAAATTTTGAAAAAGCATGGGCACGTGTCCAATTACTTCAATAAAGTTTTACACCAAATTTCATTTCCCTAACTTGAGATGCTTCTGAGACACACAATTATTTAGCATAAATTTCGATTCCGCTCTTTAGATACCATTTTAACTATAGTGATTGATAAAAACAGTTTGGTGTAGGTGCTATGTTCAAAAATTAGCTTCATACGGTTCGTCCTGTTATATGTAACGGGATGAACTGTTTGAAATGAATATATATATAAACGTTCGAGTACGGTAAAAAGACTATGATACGTATTATCAGAATATGCAGAATAATGAACTAAAAATTGTGAGTATTAAATGTTGGATTTAAGGTTTTTTTTTTTTTTTTTTTTTTTTTTTTTTTTTTTTTTTTTTTTTTTTTTACGAGAAAGGATCACTCGTTTCTTCTTTAGTCGGAATTCGCTCTTCATCAAAGCTAAATTATGGTCTGAGTCAATGTCTGCTCCTGGGTAACTCTTACTGTTCTTCACTTGATTTCTAAATGTTTGTCGGACCAGTATATAGTCTATTTGATATATTTCTTTGTCTACTGGTCTTGTCCATGTGTATCATCTTCTTAGTGGTTGTTCGAAGAGAGTGGTCGTTACAGTCAAGATTATGGCTTTTGCAGAACTCAACTAATCGTGTACCTCTCGCGTTCCTTTCTCCTAGATCGAAATTCCAAGTTACATTCTTTTCTTTACCTTCGCCGACTACTGAGTTCCGGTCACCCATGACGATTAAACTGTCTTTCATCAATGCTTCTTCTATTTGCTCATAGATTTCTTCTACTTCCTCATCTGTGTAGCTTGATGTAGGCATGTATACTTGGATTATCGTCATATTCCTCGGTTCGGTTGCTATCTTCAACCTTACTATCCTTTCATTGTATCTCCAGCTGGCTATAACTTTTTGTTCTATCTTATTCAAGATAAAACCGACCGCTTACAGCTCCTGAGTAAATCATTCTGAAGTCCCCGCTCCACATGTCTCCTCCATCAGACCACCTAACTTCGCTGATTCCCAAGATATCTATCTTCATGTGTTTCATTTCCTTCTTCAGGTTTTCCAGTTTTCCACACTGAAACAGCGATCGCACATTCCAGGTTCCTAACCTGCAGGGGTTTCGTTTGATGACGACCGAGGAGGCCCTGCTGTGTTTCCCTCCACTACCGGGGACGACCCTCTGTGAAACAGCAGTGTCGTATTCCCTAATACTACATTCTTTTATTTCTCTTTCCATGTTGTTTTCTAAGGACTGAGTAAAGTGGTGATCTCCCAGGTCCTTCCACCTCGCAGTGAAACAGCCATAGAGAACATCCTGTCCCTGCCTGTTTTTGTCCACATGTAGGCCTTGCCGATGTCAATCATCTTCAGCCTCAGTGTGGTAATGGTAGAGCTGCTGCCCATTACCACACCCGGCAACACCGCTACTATCAGAAATGTTAGCTATTTGCATTAAATAGCGCAGATGTATATTTAGTGATGTGTTGCAGTACTTACATAATCCGGAAATCGTCTCAAACAAAAAAATCTACAAGAGTTTGACGGAGTGTTCAGAATCTCAACAATAGTATCTATCCGTACATTCTTGAAATTTTACTCAGCCGTATTGTAGCAGGTGAACTGCTGAGGAACAACACTGCTTAGAAACATCACTTGAAATCATTGAAAATGAACTGAAGACAGCGTGGACGATGATGTAAGGAGAGCGACTTTAACTTGCTTCGTTCCGTAATGAACTGAATTTGACGATTCAATAGAGTACTTCTTCCATTCCAACAGCAAACGTACAACGTGTGAACATCATGAGCCTACTGAGACAGGAAATCTCTTTTTGAGACTAGTGGATCACGAGGTAAACTTCTGGAGATTGTGTATCACAGCTTACGGACTGTTCGCTATTATCTAGCTGTCCCGAAGCGCATTACATAAAATTTAGAATTGGTGATGGAGTCTCTGGTCCGCATTAAGTTTAAAATTTAAAAATAACTTTTTCGAATCGAATTTAGAAAACTAACAATTTAATTTCATGAATGGTTTTACAGTTTTAATAAGGAAAAACATGAGTTTGTGTTTGTAACTGGAAATTTAGTTTAGAAATATGAAGCTGTAAATAGGTAAAACCTCGGATCCGACGTCAAAAGCTAATCTAACTGTAAATTATGTATGTATTTATATTTAGTTCCTTGAAATGTCAAATCAGTTCGAGCTGTTGCAAGTATATTGTTATTTGTTCACATACGATGTGCAGCTTTATAGAAATAGAATGACTGATAATTAATAATTTTTATTGTTCATATATATATATTGAGAATATTAATTGTAATTTTGAATACAGCCTCTATGAAATAGAAAAAGAAGATAAAAATGAGTTTAATGATATGATGAACTATAAAAATTGTATATGATTACAAGGAAGATGATAATATGTAAAGAATGTGTTATAAGTATAATATGTAATTAAAAAAAAAAATGCTGTTGAAAAGTTTAGAATTAATTCCTATTAAAATATAATGTAATATTCGTATGTTCTTCAATGCTGCATAATTTAATTGACATTTAAACGATGTTTCCTACACAGCTTGAGTTTTAATGGTAACTTTTATGCATGGCTGATGGAAAGAGAGATCTTACGTTCTTCATTGTTGGAGTTCCTCCATTTGCGCACCGAACCTCCAATTTATTATAATCCAACATGCACCAATGTGTGTGAGTAAGTGCATTTCACGTCCTTCAAGCGTGGAATCAGAAAGAGCGTTCTCTGCAGCTGGTTTATTTTCTACAAAACTCCGTTCTCGTTTAAATGATAAAACATTAGATAGTCTCTGTTTCCTAGAAAATTTTACAGAAATACAGATGTTTAAGCAAAAGGTTCCAGCGATATATTTGAGCGATATTCTAACTGTAAGAACTACTCATTTATTGCTTTTTTTTTCTCTTTCTCTAACTGAAAGCATTTTCTTTTCATTACTCTAAAACTGTTGACCTTGCCACACTTGGCCTTACAGGAATAAAATCATTTCGAAATTATTTATGTTGGTTCATATGTTTGTCACGAGAAAATACAATCATTTTCATTATAGGCATGTGTTTCTTAATTCCAACAAAAATGTAAGAAAATTTGTATTTTTAAATTTTAATAAAATTGCTATACATTTAAATGCATTCTTCTTACTGAACAGTTCCTCCTCTCTCCGTTCTAATTACTTTTCATTGGACATGCATAACCATTTTTCATCTGTCCATGCGTCACATATAAACCCTGTTTTGTAAGTACGCTGCGGTAAAAGCGAAAAGGACAGAAATGCACACTATAATTTCGTCAGTTTATTATCTGTTTCCTTTAGCATTTTTCATCAATTGTGACATGTCATTAATTACATAATTCAATTTAAGCTAAACAAGATTTGAATGAAGGTGCTGACCCAGCAGTTAATCTCAAGTTAGAATCAGAAATGCTATATTCACTTTTATCCTGTTGTGCATTCCCAATTTCTTTGAACGAAATTATATTATATTCATTCAGCTCTGTCACTGAAGTTTTCCTTTTTACAGTCATAATTTCTATTTTGCACGTGTTGATGCTCATGCGCAGTGAGCTCACAGATAATGAACGCTGATCATTTGTTCAATAGAAGTTGTGAGACAGAAAAAAAAAAAAAAGAACTGGTATGAAATGGTAATATGTGCTATCTTAAAATTCTAGTTTGTTCAATTTACAAGAACATTTAGGTTTGCATTTTCATTACATCAACTGACTACTAATTCTAGAAAAAATGAAATGAAATCTTTAAGTTTTACGTCCCACGGTTATGCCGGTTAGGCTAAAGGGGACGGTGATTATGAGAAATGAATGAAATGGTGGAATGAAGAAAGTGGGAGGAAACGGGAGAACCCCGAGAAAACCCACGAGCACGGCGTTAGTCCATCACAAAGTCCACACGGCGCGAGCTGGGATCGAACCAGGGACGCCAAGCACCGGAGGTGAACGCTCTACCACTGAACCACCGCGCCCCGGTCGCTGATTCTAGGAAGAATGCGACTTCATCAACTAAACGGAACTGAAATAACACTGAATTCCGACTATCTTTCGTTGCTTTCAAAATCAGCAGCATACATTTTTGGTTAACATTAGTATATATATATCATATGTAATAGGCATGAATCGAAAGTTGCTAGGAAAAGTGACAGGTGAATGATCTCACTCATGCTTAATGTGCAATTATTTTTACTTTATCGCAGGGTTGGCTGGTTGAAACCAAAAAACGAAAAATGTTCGTAAAATTCATTCTTTTATTCATCCATGTCGTACATTATTGGTCAGAGACCAGTACATAGGACTTGTCAAATAATAAGAAGACATTTCAATATAATTGATATTACATTATTTTGCAAACTATCACCCAAGTATTCATCAATATCATAATACGTTTTGTTACACAAAAAATTAAATAATTCATTTTTGAAATTCCGTATGTTTTTGATATTCTTTAAATAAGTTGGGAGCTTATTAAACAACTTAGCGGACATAGGAAGAACACTTCTTTTGGTGCGCGCATAGTTTTGGTATGCTGTGAATATGTTATTCTTTTGTCGTGTGTTGTATGAATGTACGTCGTCAACATGAAGAAAACTACTTTCATTTCTCTTTACATATATGATACTTTTGTATATGTACAGACAAGGCACAGTTAAAATTTTATTTGACTGAAAGACCCTTATGCATGAGGACCTTGGTGATTGTAAAATCTTGATGAACACACATTTGTGGGTTATCACGTTCCACTCCCGTATATTATTCGTATTATATTCAGACCTAAATTCCCCATTCATTACTCAAAAAGAGGATACTACAAAAGCAACTATTTTTTTATAAGTTCATAAATGTTTATTTTGTGATTTTTTGTAGTTATTATTGTTATGTAATTGCAATCAAAGAAAAATTCTAAATATTGTTTCGTTTCAATGTTTACTATTGATAAGATACATCGAAATGCCGTACGTTGTGTGTGTGTGTGTGTGTGAGGGGTCATACAGACCCCACGAGCGGCATTTCGTGAAATGAGAAGTATCTTTGGTATCTATTTATGTATAAATGAGTCTGAGCCAAAGTGGACTCAAATAATTCGTATCTTTATTCACTTTCTTACTGATATGCACATTAAGTCGTTGTATTTCTTTAATTTGGACCACTAAAAGTCGTTGTTAACTAAGTTGAACTAAATTAGTTCTTCTGTACTCCGTAGTACTTTGAAATTGTCCATATGTAATTCTGTATAATGGTTTCACTTGTGCAACTGTTTACCTTTTTGTCCTTCTGAAATGACTCTTGGCAGTTATATTAAGAAGCATGTAAAGATCAGTACAACGTATTTTTATCAGGATTCCTTCGTGAGTGAGTCGACAGACGTATCGCATTTGTGGCCCATTAGTCCTGGTTCCGAGTTCAAATGGAGGACAATTTTTCTCGGATGTAACTCGAGAAGCGGTTTTTTTAATTTCGCTTTAAGCTTATGTGACCCCTTCCAGCATAACCCGGTCTCGTTGCATAATAACATCAAGGCGAAACAAACTTATTTCTGTCCATATATGATATGAATATATAGAGCAAATTATTAAAAAAAAAAAAAAAAAAAAAAACTGATTTAAAGCAAAAAACCTGCTTTAAACCAAAAAACCGTTTTTTTTTTCAATACAAACCATGGTTTTTGCCAACCCTGCTTTATCGCAAAGTCGTGTAAGTGCAATCGAGAACGGCCACCGTTCTGGTTTGCAACTATTGTTTGCAGAGAACATTAGTGTATATCACACGTTGGAATCAGTCAGCTAGCATGAACATAAGATGAACAGTTTTCTAAATATTTCATTATAAAATCCACAGTCACCATGGTGCATTTCGCAATCCAGAAATTCCTACTTTTTTTCCGAATGAATTGTCCTCAAACCTAAATTACTGCACCAAATTTTGAATATAATTTCAAATTTCATTTTTCACCAAAAACCGTCACAGGATCGGCTGAATTTCTGCAGATGGCAGTCCAGGTTAGACCCACACAAATATGTTGTCAACTTTATGTTACTATTTATTTCCTGTTATTTTAATATATCTTACCAAGAATTACCTCTCTTTTATTTTCCGTCATTCACTGGTAACTGTTAATCACAAATATTTTTCACTTTTATGCTTTCTTTGCTCTTTACTAGATACGTGTTTATCTGTATCGTATTACTGCCTCCCAACTGTCAAATATTGCAAACTATGCACTATTCAGAAATAACGAAAACAATGAATATCTCTTCATCTTATATTTCCAACCAGCACTATAAACAACACCCTAACACATTATTATGTAAACAAAGTATTAGAGAGGGTTCGGGGCGGAACCCCTATCAAATATATGTTCTTAGGACCTCAAAAATTACAAAACACATACGAAAATACGTCTTTCCTGTACTATGCTGCGACACAATGGGGTACTTACAGGGTTTGCCCGGAAAGTAGTAGTACTGAATTATTAAAAAAAAAAAAAAAATCACAATTTTGAGACCTCGACTTAAAGTTTTCCAACTATGCCCCTTCTGCAACAACACAGCGTTTCCAGCGACTCTACCAATCACTGAAGGCTCCCTGGAACGCAGAACCTAGAATGCTTTTCAGCCCCCTCGCTAAGACCTCTTCAATGGCCTGGACCGAGCCGTGGTGCCGTCCTTTCATGATTTTTTCAGTCAGGAGAAGAGGAAGAAGTCTGAAGGAGCGATATCAGGACTGTAGGATGGCTGAGGAAGCTGTGTGATACTATGTTTAGTCAGAAAGTCCATGATAGTAAAGGCAGTGTGGTTCGGCGCATTGTCGTGATGAAGCTTCCATGATCCAGCGATTGCTAGACGGACGTGGGAACCTCATTTTCTGAGTCTTTCATGTCTAAGTCAATTTTATTTTCGACTTGCTCATGCGGGCTTTCTTCGGGCGAGGTGAGCGTTGCAGAGCTTTGGCGCTTTGTCGCGAAGTCGTACTCAAAAATCCACGACTCGTCTTCGGTGATACCACTGTCGAGAAAACCTGGATCGTCACGAACACAATCACGAAATTGTTGACAAATCACAAGACGTCTTACTTTTTCTTCATTGGTTGACACCTTCGGCATCAATGCTGCACACACTTTTCTCATTCCGAAGTTTTCGTGCACAATAGCTTTTGGCAAGTTTAATTGTTCTGACATCACCCACACACTCAATCTGCGGTCAAAGTTCAAAAGATTTCGCACTTTCACTAAGTTTCCGTCACTTTTTGTCATTGAAGAGCGTCCTGACTGTTGCTCATCTTTAACTTGCTCTCTTCGCTCCCGAAACAATTTGTGCCACTCAAGAACACTTGATCGAGCAATGGCATCACTCCTATAAGCAGTCTTGATCACGTCACGGTCTCAATCTCAGCTTTACTCAGTTTGGCCCAAAACTTTACCGTGTAACGCTGCTCTAACAAACGATTCATTGTGGAGATGACAAGGCACTTTGAAAGGAGTTCACCTTAATCTCGATCTACACTCCGTGAAGGCTTGGAGACGACTGGTCCGCTGGTAGCTAAGACCCCAACACCACCCAATCAGCGCAGTAACACCCTTCTCTTTCACCACGTTTTGGCGAGGAAAAATGTCCTACTACTTTCTGGACAAATCCCGTATATTGATGAAATATGATCTTTATGCAGGAAATACAGTCTTACTGTGTTAGAAAGTGTTTCTTAAAGAAGTTGCATTAACAGGTACAGACTTCAGGAGGGATGACTATAACTACAAAGTGTATATATATGGCATAAAACTGCAGTGATAAAACACCAATCAACTTAAAAGCACAAACCAACTTTAGGTCATTAAAAAGCACGATTGCTATCTAACCAAGTCAGGGCAGGAGCGCAGTAAGGGACCCCAACGGCAGCAAGGGAGTGCGTTCGTGGGGAGCAAGTGCGTCAGCGACGGTGAATATACGCATAAGAAAGGATAATGGAAAAACACTTTACATGGTATAAAAACACATGCATTGTGTGTGGCACAGTTCTGCGACACTTCTATGATCACGCTGTATATTGCCTTCACATAATATTTCACTTCATCGTGTATTTCTTACGGACTACTACGCGGTCAAGATCACATTTTCCATTTCGTATCCTTACTTTATTGCACATGTAGAAGGTAAGATCCCGACATATTTTAATAACCTGTACAATCTTATTGTGAAATCAAGTGCCATTTTCCTTTGGTGGATTTTATAAATTTAGGCTCCCATAAAATGGGATAACATCTAAAATTTTGCCAAATTTAAACAAATTTGTTTTAAATGCAACTCCCTTCTTATTGGTTTCCACTCTACATTTTTGTATTTCCATACACTGCTGCAGCACACTCGTCCTAAGTTAGTTAATAAGACAGTGGCTTTGAAATACTACCATATTATGCTCTATTGATTATTTATCTAATATCGCATCAATACAAGAACTCATATAGTCCAAAATTTAACTTTGTTTTTCCCTAGTTAATCACCTTTATTACCTTTTTGTTACTCTCACGCTGTCATTTCATTTGATTCAGTTCACTTCTCCGTAAATTTTGTACTTTGGAGCCGCCATCTGCGGCAGCGAACCCAAGTGTCTTTTACAGAAGAAATAGATAATACTAACGTGACAGTTTAAATATATGGGGATCTTGCCTGTGAGATGCCTATATACGTAGAAATAGATGAATGAAAGTGAAAGAGTTAAACAGAGATTCCTTCATAAGGAAGCCATTAAGCAATGTATGCGAAGTGAAGTGATATACTGTTTGTGAAGGCAGTGTGCTAACTCATGATGAGGAATCATTGAAGTGACAGAGAGGTAAGTAAGCGTACATTGCTTGACGGTTGTATTGTGTATAGAGGTGCGAACTGTCAAAAATAAAATGAGTCTAGTTTGTTAGTTCGAATCCCAAGTCGGACTGTTATGAAAGTAGTTCGGTAACGTTGTCATTTTAATTGTTAAATATTATAATAGCAATGTTATTATTTAGTTCATATTGTAGGAAGGATAAGGTTAGGTTTTTGCATTAACTGTTCCTACTTTTTGAGTGTGTCGTTGTACAGTGAATCCACACTTTGAGAAATTAACTTTTTAGTAGTTTGTCTTTCGTTAACTTGGTTACGGTATGTTAAAAGAAATTTAATGTAAAAGTTAGTTTTGGTGTTGATTCATTAATATGTATTCCCACCCCTCACTCCACTGAGATTGTTCTTACCCTAAGTTAACAAATACTATATTTAACATTCACATTAAACCCTCCTAAAGTGAATCTGCACCACGAACACAATTCCATCTGTAGAAACGGTATTACGTGCAATTTAGTTTAAAAGAAAATTACGCATTGAGTAATATTGCATATCAAGTTTAAATACACCATACTTTGCAAAATTTATATAGAAAGTCCAACACACTGAATATTTAAGCACATTTCTAAGGGAGAAATTTCTGTAGGCAATTTATTTAAATTGTAATACAGCGTATCTTATGTTTACAAGTGTACTGCTGCTAGTGTAAAACCATTACAAATGTTATAGGTAATCCTATCACTGCGAAATTTACATTAAGGTACTTGAAAATGCAACGTACAAGCACTAAAATAACATATTCTACTAATCTAGCTTAACTTATCCTACTTTAGATCCATAACAATAAAGCTGTCCGAAGGAGCAGGCGCGTCAACAATGGTGAGTACGGTACGGGTATACGTGTAGGCGAGGGTTGTGAAAAGAAGTGGTTTTGACAATGGTACGGGTTTCAATACACTTGTCATGGTTTCATAACAGTAACATTCCACTTGTAAACAAAATACAGCTTGTGTACACTGTGCAGAAATACACCCCGGAGGAATATAGCATCTAATAGTCATCTTTCATGTGCACTCACTTATTTTATTCGTCGTAAAGCACTTGTAATGATTTTACACTAATAGCCCTATTTGTAAGCTTAAAATACAGCTGTATTACTTTGTAATTAATTCTGTCGCCTGCAGAAATTTGTTCGTTATAAATATGTCGTTTCATGCAAAGTATTTTAAGCTGTAAATTTTCCGAAGTGTGGTGTACCAAAACAACATCTGCGCCCCCTTGAACTTCAGCTATGTTAAATGGAGTATTGTCATGTTACCCACCACCAGATTTGGCTGGTTTAAACCAAGGTGGTTTAAACCAGCTGTTTTTTTGTTTTTTTTAAATGGTTTAAACCAAAAAAAAAAAGACGAAAAATGCTTTAAATCGTGTAAACTTCATGGTGATGTTTGCACATATCAAACCATCCGCATTACGTTTATCTACTTTACACCTTTTAATCAAGGGGTTCCGTGTTCAATTCTGGGTCGAACTACAACCCATCTTTCAAGTGTAAACCAAGTAGCGATTCGAGGTGTCCCTCTAAGCGAAAGTCTTCGTGATAACCTTGGTATTTCGTAAGGATTTTAAGCCTAAACATACGAAATGAAACCAAATTATATATTTCTACTTGAATGAATACCTGTTGTTTTATAAAGAAGCCAAGATTGCTTAAATATATTGATAGCAATTGGCAAAATTTATCAACTGCCTTCGTAGCTTCCAACATTAGCTTGGACTTGATTTGGTTTTAATTTTATTGAATGATATCTACATACCAAATTTGTAATTTAATACCTCAGTTTTAGCGTAGTGATTATGATACGTTGACCTTAAAATTTTACATACAAATACATTTAAAGTAATAACAGGATTTTCCCAATGGCTAAGGCGGGAGTTTCCCGATTTATACATGATTCTGTATAATGTTTTTACTTGTGTAACTGGTTATCTTTTTGTCCTTCTGAAATAACTCTTGACAATTATATTAACAAGTAGACCTATGTAAAGATCAGTACAATGTATTTTTATCAAGAGTCCTTTGTGAGTGAGTCGGCAATCGCATTTATGACCAATTAGTCCCGGTTTCATGTCCAAATGGACAATTTCTCTTGGATGTAAGCCGAGAAGCGGTTTGGATTCTACTTCAAGCTTATGTGACCTCTTCCAGCATAACCTTGTTGTTCCATAATAACACCAAGACGAAACAAACTAATTTCTGTCCATATCATATAAATACATAGAGTAAATTATTTAAACTAAAAAAACCTGGTTTAAACCAGAAAACCTGGCTTTTGCAAACCCTGCCCACCACAAATAATTTCTAGGACAATAAGAAGAAAATTAGTAAAGTACAAACTTTCAACAATTATTCGTAAGGTATATTTAACTTAACTTGCACGCAATTGGTATATAATCTCTGTGGACATCTGGACCTAATGTTTAGCAGAAGAGGTTCAGCAACTGTTTCTAAAAATGTTACAATTTCGGTAATTTCTGTTCACATTTGATTAGTTTACGTTAGGTTAGGTTAGTTTAGGTCAGATTAAGTTAGTTTATGTTAGTGTACGGGTCCAGTATAATTTCCCAAAAAAAGATAGAATCTTCCTTATTTCTGCTTTTACAGGGTGTCTACTGGAATACCAGAAAGTAAATTCATGACTTTTTCATGACTTTTCATGACCTTTTTGTTCAAATTTTCATGACCATGGTGATAAAAATTTACCATTAGTAATAATCAGGGTGGATTGATTTAAATCAGTCTGATTTAAATCACGATTTTAATCAAGATTTAAATCACTTGATTTTTTAAATAAAAATCGTTGATTTAAATCAAATTCCGAAATGAATTAATTTAAAGTGAAAGTAAGTAAAATCCCGTTTCTCTTCTGTTATTTCGATTATGGAAGATAATAATCATAATGCAATGAGACTCAAATGTACGTAAGCACAGTATGAAAACTAGTATCATGTAGGGAACGATCAGGGAAAATCCCGTTTGAACGGGTTACGGGTGAACCCTGCTTTCTTCTGTTTGTAACACAAGGTTTTAAAATTTCTATTCCAACGGGGAAATCACCATGGACATTTAAGATGAAAACTCTTTTGTGTACACGTCTATTTGTTTGTTTCCAGATAATAGGGGCGTATTTAGAGGGGTCCGATTCTCTCTCCGAAACAAGAAAAAAAATTAGATTTTAAAATTTTGGGCCAAATTTATGTACTAAACACAAAGAAGTTCCTCGGGATCGTAATACGACAAATTTTGAATGCGTTAAAATATCGAATAATACTTTTGATAAAGTGGATACTTGACCCCATTGCAGAACATGCCGCGATCTGCGATGTGATCGCAAAAAAATTGCCGTGCCTGTGCAGGAAAAATTGTCAGAGGAAATAAAATAGCCAACAGAAAAGTATAAAAACGTGCCTGCTATGTATAGATGTCTTAAATGCACGGACAACTCGCATTTGAAATGTTTTTCACGTCACATAAAGCATATTTTTAACAATCATAAGTGTTTCTTCTTCTGGAACTGATCATCTTGATTTTCTTATTTTGTAATTCCTGCAGAAAATTCCTACAGAGAATTCGTGTTATGATTCAGTTCAAAATCTCTTATCGTCGCGAATTGTGTCGAGAAATTTGAAGCTTTAAAATATATAAAACGATAATTATGCCTGTTGTGCTGTATGGTTGTGAAACATGGTCGCTTACGCTGAGGGAAGAACGCAGACAAAGTAATTGAGAATAAAATCCTGAAACGAATATTCGGAACCAAAAGGAACGGAAATGAGGAATGGCGAAAACTTCATGATAAGGAACTGCATAATTTATACCATTTACCAAACATTGTTAGGGTCATCAAATCTTGGAGGCCCAGGTGGGCAGGACATGTAGCGAGAATGGAAGAAAGTAGATACGCTTTCAAAGTTTTAACTGGAAGTCCAATCCGAAAACGACCATTAGGAAGCCTAGGCGCAGATGGGAGGACAATATTAAGTTGCATCTCGCAGAAATAGGAATACAAAGTAAAAACTGGATCCAGTTGACTAAGGATAGAAGTCAGTGGAGAGCTTTTGTGAACATGGCACTGAACCTCCGGGTTTCATAGGTCATAGAGTGAGTTAGTTAATTTTAGGCGAAATTTATGTACTTTATATGGATTTCGTGCCGCTAGCTAGTTCCAATTGTTTAAAAATATGCCCCTGCCAAATATCAGTGACTTTCTTGAAAAGAAAAGTGTCATGTTGATATACATTGCTGTACTTTTTCCTTAATGCTTAAGAAACATTGTTTGGGATTGAAATAGGTTAATGATTGGGAATTAATTCAAAATTTAAACCCAATACTTTCACGTAAATGACATAATTAACATTTAATACTAATTCCTAATGTTTTTTCTTCAGTTCGCGACTTGTATTATACGAAGAAAAAGATTTGATTTAAATCAAAAAAATCGATTTAAATCAAAAAAATCAACAAAAATGATTTTTTTGAAAAAAATCATGATTTTTTTCCACCCTGGTAATAATAAACCCCTACCATCAGTGGTGCATCGGAACTATGCGGGTTGCTAGTCTTAAATATCACTTATTGTGAATCTTAAAGAAAGAATCTAAAATTCTGCCGCCTTGTGCTCGAGCACAGAATAGCACTTACCTAAATACGGGCCTACTCTTACCAGTTAATCACTCTATACTGTATTTGAAGTTTTAATTCTGAGTATAATTATCCATCTAGCAGAAATTGAAAATGAAATGAAATCTTTGAGTTTTACGTCCCACGGTTATGCCGGTTAGGCTAAAGGAGACGGTGATTATGAGAAATGAATGAAATGGTGGAATGAAGAAAGTGGGAGGAAACGGGAGAACCCAGAGAAAACCCACGCACACGGTGTTTGTCCACCACAAAGTTCACTTGGCGGGAGCAGGGTTTGAACCCGAGACCCCATGCACCAGAGGTGAACGCTCTACCACTGAGCCACCGCGCCCCCCCTCCTAGCAGAAATTTGTCTAAAATTAAGCACTCAGAGAACTGCCCAAAGACAAAACAAATTATAAAAGAAATTCGTTTTAAAAAAATAGATCATCAAATTTAAAATTTGCAAACTCAAACGAATAATATTATTTGCATAAGTCTAAAGGCCCAAAAATACACAATTTGCATTTCTTACAAGTAATGAAATAGCAGATCACAAAGTTGGACAGTAAAAAGTTGTTACTATATTACAGAGACTAGAAGATGAAATGGGGAGCAGCTAGGAAGACAGTAAAGTACCAGTTAGCCAGCACTAACTGGTGGGGGAAATTCTCACAATTACTGACCTGATACAACTGTTTCAGTACATGTAGTATGAGGTATAAAAGTATGAAGTATAAAAATATACTCTGAGATTTCAGATTTTCATGACCAGTTGGGTAAATAAAGGACTTTTTCATGACTTTCATGACCACTAAGCAAAATATATGACTTTTTCATGACTTTCATGACCAGTAGACACCCTGTTTTATTAGGTTAGTTTGTGTTCGGTTAGGTTACGTTTGGTTACGTAATGTTAGGTCTTAAGTACATTCATTTCTCTTGTAAATGTTGTCCTTTTTACGTGCTTCTTGACCCCTTCTGCTGAACAGGGTTGGCAAAAACCATGGTTTTTATTGAACAAACAAAAAAAAAAACCTTTTTTTTTTTTTTGTTTAAACCCGTTCTGGTTGTTTGTTTGTTTTGTTTAAACTAGGTTTTTCTGGTTTAAATAATTTGCTCTATGTATTTATATCACATATGGACAGAAATAAGTTTGTTTCGCCTTGGTGTTACTTGCAACAACCGGTTATACTGGAAGGGGTCACATAAGCTTAAAGTGGAATCAAAATCGCTTCTCAGCTGACATCCGAGAGAAACTGTCCTCCATTTGAACTCGAAACCGGACTAATTGGCTACAAATGCGATACGTCTGCCGACTCACTCACGAAAGACTCCTGATAAAATTACGTTGTACTAATCTTTACCTACTTGTTAATATAATTGTCGAGTCATTTCACAAGGACAAAAAGATAAACAGTTGCACAAGTGAAAATATTATACAGAATTACATATGGACAATTTCAAAATATTACAGAGTTCAAAAGAACTAATTTAGTCCAAATTAGTTCACTACGACTAATTAGTCCAAGTAAAAGAAATACGACGACTTAATCTGCATATCCGTAAGAAAAGTGAATAGAGATACTAATTATTTGAGTCCACTTTGGCTCTGATCCATTTATACATAAATAGATAACAAAGATACTCCTGATTTCAATAAATGCCTCTCGTGGGGTTAGTATGACAATGACAACCCCCCTCGCCACCGAAAAAAAGTACGGCATTTCGATTATTTTATTAAAAGTAAACATTATTAAAACGAAACAATATTTAGAATTTTACTTTGATTGCAGTTGCATAACAAACTATAAAAAAATCACAAAAGGAACATTCATAAACTTATAAAAAAAGAAAAATTGCTTTTGTAGTATAATCTATTTGAGTAATAAATGGAGAATTTAGGACTGAATATAATACGAATAATATGCGAGAGTGAAACGTGACAACCCATAAACGTGTGTTCATCACGATTTTACGAACATTTTTAGTTTTTTGCTTTAAACGATATATATATTTAAATATATATTTAAATATATATATATATATATATATATATATATATATAAAACAGCTGGTTTAAACCAGCCAACCCTGCTGCTAAATATAACCCATCTGCATTTTGTTCGGGATAATTTTGGAAGTTGGGTGCCAAAATCAAGTAAAACACATCAAGTCTTATGCAGAGTAGTTCTGACGTATGATTGGCGGCATACTAAAAACCTGATTACTGTAGGAATCGTGTTGACTTTGTGTATATCCCGCTCCTCCCAGTTCTTTGTTACAAGAACTGAAGAGTCACTACTACTACTACTACTTATATCGAGAACAGAACCCAACCAACCCCTGCGGGGCTTCTAACCCGTTCCTACTACTCTACTGCTGCTACTACTACTACTACTACTTATACTAAAGCTTTTTTACCAAAAGATTTACATCTTAAATCTTTATCACATGCGATTCCGATTCATTACAAACTAATATGAATCGTTGGAATCACCATAATTCGTTAAAAATCACTGGGGGGAGCGGGCTATACTCAATCCAACATGCTTGTCGAACTCTTTAGTACGACACTAATCACGCGTCAGAACGACTCGGCATAAGGCACATGTTTACAGCAGAAATGAGTGTCACATAAGTGTAATTACTAAGTACAAACATAACCTAGCCTAGCTTAGCCTAAACCATCAAAAATAGAAAATACGAGAAATTAGAATTTTGAACAAAGGATTCTGGCCCCAAACCCAAAAATCCTAACCTAATGTAATCTAAACCATTAAAAAAAGGAAAAAAAAAGTACGAATTTTACGCGGGTATGGTCGTACAAGGGGTCCAGAAGCTCGTAAAAAACACAAAATTTACAGGAGAAATGAATGATGCAAGTACTTAGACGTAACATAACGTAACCAAATCGAAATTCTATCATTTTTTTTGGAAAATTATGCGGGATCCCTACACTAATATAACATAACATAAACTAACGCAACGTCACCTAAACTTGCCTAACCTAACTTAAACTAACCAACCCTACCCTAAACTAACCGAATGTGAACAGAAATTACCAAAATTGTATTTTTTAGAGAAAACAGCTGGACCCCTTCTGCTAAACATAGGCCTTTTACGCAAAACGTTTTCCTCCCCAATTCCAAATATATTCGTCCTTACGCTTAATCTCCATGATAAATAAAGTTACAACTATATAAAGATCCAATTATTGATGTAGGGAATTTTGGACCACAAGACAGCCTACAAAATAAGCTGCATTTTACTTTTTTAGCACACACGTAAATCTTTTATTAAAATGGACTCACATCTGTAACTCATAGCACACTACTGACACATCGCTAACTTTTTCTGATACTAAATAATATTATTTATTTCATTGCACCAATTAATTGCACTTCATATTAGACCGCCCATCACTAGTTCTTCTTCCTCTTGTCTTGTCTTATGACTATTATCAGTCAAATAGGTAGGTGCACGAGCTCACTAGTCATATGTGCTACAATTGCTAAATTGTCAAATGTGTACCTCAAAAAGAGGATTTATGATTCAAAAACAAAATAGAATAAAATACAGGACACAATCGGGAAGAATGGACAGAAGTCAGGAAAATAGTCAAAGTCAGGGAAAGGTCAAAATCGGGAAAGAAGTTCAGACAGGGAAAGAGGGCGAAAAAGGCCAAGATGAACAGGGCAAAAAAAAAAAAAAAAGTAAGGGTAACTGGGAAGTAAAAAATGAAAAATAAAGCGTATAAAAAAGAAGGGGATGTACGTACGTGTAAATGCAACAGAAAGTGTAAGTGTAGTGTAGATGTATAGCAAGGCCCACTTAACTCTCTTCCTCACGGAGCACCACCAGAAACGAGGCACCCACTGCCACAGTGCCCACTGCAACAGCCACTGCCGAACTCTCTTCTTCCACACTTCTACTTCTGGGGGGGGGAGACGCTCCCCCTTCTATGTTCCAGCAGCGACGCCATGAACATGGGGTGTAGTACTCTCTTCTTCCTCTTACGCTAAAATAAAATTCTACTCTTCTTTTTCTTCTCCTTCATTATCTTTTGCCTTAGCGCAGATCGCTAACCCGGTAATTATAGACGGTGTTTTTTTTTTTTTAAAAAAAAAAAAAAGATGGAAGAATGAGATAAATCTTTAGAGATGCTTATAAGATGCGAAATAACATAGATCTGTGTAAATAGAGATAATAGGCATTAAGAACAGGTGGAGATAAGGTGAAATTTAAGGAATCGACATTAAATGGATCAGAACCATGATATTTATGGAGAATGGCGAGATATGGCTGGCGACATTGCTGGTAAAGAGGACAAGAGAAAATGAGATGATTGATGGAGCTAGTATGCATTTTCGCCGATCCCAAGAGTTTCGTCCAATACATGGCTCAAGTAGATATCTTATTGGCCAAACGGGATGACGTCACAAAGTTTCAAGTTCAACTTGCTAATGAGCTTCGTTCCGTTATTTGTTTTTCCGTGTGTAATGTATGTGTAAGAGAGAGAGAGAGTAGTAGGGACCCCGTTATGGCCGACCGAGTCAGCAAAATTTTCTCGATTCTGATTGGCTGAGAGAGGTCACGTGACGTTAGGCCCCACCCACGCGGGAAATTCAAATTTTCAGGTCACGTGGTATGACGTCATGAGTCACCCTGCGGGGAAATCCCTCACTAATTTGTTCGCTTTTACGGGTAAGATGTGTGATTCTGATTGGTTGATAGCTGTCACGTGATTTTAGACCCTGCGATATTTGAAAATTCGTTCCCTTTTACGGGTAAGATGAATCCTTTGGTACCCCAATGCTGATTGGTTGATAGAGGTCACGTGATCTTAAGCCCTGGGATTTTTAAAATTCGTTCCCTTTTTATGGGTAAGATGAGTCCTTTGGTACCTCGATGCTGATTGGCCGACAGAGGTCACATGATCTTAGACCCACCACACAGTGAACAGGTTACATGGGAAAACCCCTTACTTATTTGTTTTATTTTATGTGTAAGATGCGTGTTTTGGTACCTCAATTTTGATTGGTGGATAGAAGTCACATGATCTTACCCCCACACCACCCCACCCCCCCAGTCCATGAGGGAAATACAGAGCGATATGACGGCGATCCATCCTAGACCGGGATTTTTTTTTAATGGTTATGCGTAAAGTTCCCATGAAGGGTTCAACCTCCTCCTTAAATAACCCTTTTTTGGTATCATGATATTGTACTGAAGTTTACCTTAAATATTATCGTTCTCTTTGACAGATAAGATGATTACCAGCTTTTTTACCTAAAAAATTTTAAACAAAAATTTTCAAACAAAAAATTTTGAAACAAAAAAGTTTCAAACAAAAAATTTTCGAACCCAAAAAAAAAAATTTCGAACTAAAAAATTTTGAAACAAAAAAGTTTCAAACAAAAAATTTTCGAACCCAAAAAAATTTCGAACTAAAAAATTGAAACAAAATTTTGTCGAACTAAAACATTTTTAAAAACAAAAGTTTCGAACTAAAGATGTAAATCACATCTAAAAATTTTCAAATCAAACTTTTTATCGAACTAAACTTTTAAAATTTTCGAACTAGAAATTTAAACCAAGTTTAAGAAAAAATCCTAAGAAATGTTTTTTTCAGGAATCGAACTCAGGTCTTTCAAACCAAAGATGTGTATGCTAACCGCTTAAATGAATTCGGTTTTAATCGATCTTGGTGGGTTTCGAACCATGGTCCTTGAAAAGGATACACATATACTTTAAGAAAATAAATCTGACAGTGTAACACTTCTCAAATCAAACTTTTTATCGAACTAAACTTTTAAAATTTTCGAACTAGAAATTGAAACCAAGTTTTAGAAAAATCCTAAGAAATGTTTCTCCAGGAATCGAACTCAGGTCTTTCAAACCAAAGATGTGTATGCTAACCGCTTAAATGAATTCGGTTTTAATCGATCTTGGTGGGTTTCGAACCATGGTCCTTGAAAAGGATACACATATACTTTAAGAAAATAAATCTGACAGTGTAACACTTCTCAAATCAAACTTTTTATCGAACTAAACTTTTAAAATTTTCGAACTAGAAATTGAAACCAAGTTTTAGAAAAATCCTAAGAAATGTTTCTCCAGGAATCGAACTCAGGTCTTTCAAACCAAAGATGTGTATCCTAACCGCTTAAATGAATTCGGTTTTAATCGTGCTTGGTGGGTTTCGAACCATGGTTCTTGAAAAGGATACACATATACTTTAAGAAAATAAATCTGACAGTGTAACGCTTCTCAAATCAAACTTTTTATCGAACTAAACTTTTAAAATTTTCGAACTAGAAATTGAAACCAAGTTTTTGAAAAATCCTAAGAAATGTTTCTCCAGGAATCGAACTCAGGTCTTTCAAACCAAAGATGTGTATCCTAACCGATTAGCTATGAATGAATTCGGATTTAATTATGCTTGGTGGGTTTTGAACCATGGTTCTTGAAAAGGATACACATATACTTTAAGAAAATAAATCTGACAGTGTAACGTGGATTAAAATAAAATGCTGATAGACTTCTTTGTGTGACGACATAGAAGCACATATGATTGAAAAAATGCAAACGTCAGCGGATCGCATTACTTTAGTTTTACTACGAACGTGTCAGCATGATTCATGAAAAAAGCAAACATTGACATTCTCGTATGGAATATGAGGAAAATGAAATGTCGTCACAGTTACGACAAGTAGTGACATGATCCTGACAGAAAGCATTTGGGATCAGAACTGTGATACTAGATGTTGTAACTATTGAGAAACTTGAATGACGTCACGATCGATTGTTACACATCGTTTTGGTTCGTGATTCATGACGAAAAGCAGCGAGCGTTTTGATTGGTTCGTTGTGATGTCATTTTATAAATTTCCTCGTTTCTGATTGGCTGACGGTGACGTCGTTTTCACAACGACCTAAATAAAAATCTAAATTTCATTTTTCAAATCCTACATCGCTCTCAACTATCGTGTGAAGAAGATCTGTTCTTGAAAAGTGTCTTCATTTAAGAAGCTTTACTACACCGACTTTTTGTTCATTGAATTTGAGGTAAGTTCAGTGAGATTTTATTTGTCACCCAAGATTCCAAAATCATTTTTATTTTATATTTGTGGGCGGATCACGAATACACTGTTTTACTTTTAGTACGAAATATTTAGACTATGAAGAAATTAGTGGAATGGGAAAGTGGGAGTACGAATCAGGAACCCCACACATTAGAAGTAAGCACGATAAATGATATGGTTTAGCGTCCCTTCAGTGAACTCCCGTCGGGAATTGAACCATGGCCAGAAAAATGTGTGCGCTTAGTTTTGAAAAGAATGCATTACAAAATTTCAGAAACTATGTCTGAGAATAATATGGTTCGATTCCCTTTAAAAGCATTAGCGGCCCCTTCAGCTTAACGTGATATTCGAGCAACCGCCCGAGATTGAACCTGGGCCAGAGGCGTGTACGTCAATCATTTAGCTTAGTTTTGAAAAGAATGTATGATAACGCATGAGAATATTACATTTCACTTCCCGGCGGGGAGCTCATGTGGTTCGGATTCCACGTTAATCAGTAGGTCCACGTCTCATATAGCCTCGCTACTGAAAGGGACGCTAAACTAAAAAATCAAAAAATCAACTCAAATTCACGCTGCTCAATTCCTTTTTTCCCATTACATATTTGTTTTACCGTACCTGTTTGTTTGTTTTCATTTTTTAATCATGGTCCAATCGGGTTTTACTGTTCGCAATGAAATCACTCGTCATTATAGACGATTTATGTACGTTTATGTATTATGAGGCGTGTACGTCAACCATTTAGCTTAGTTTTGAAAAGAATGTATGATAACGCGTGAGAATAGTAAATTACAGAAAAGGCTTGACATCGACCCCGACGTGGAAAAGCAAACCACCGAGGCTTGAACCAGGGACTTCCACGTCCGAACCATGTACGCTAACCGCTTAGTCACAATAATAATAAAAAAAAAATACGCTATACAGATTTTGTTTCGACAATTACGTATGTGTATCGTTAATGCTTGATGAGTCTCTTCAACTTGCAAACGCATCATTTAAAGGTCGTTGTGAGTAGAAAAAATGCTTACGCGTACTTTATCACATCTCAGTACTGATGAAACATTCATTCATTCATGCATTCTTTTTTTATCACTATAGAATGGTAGGTCAGTTACATGCTGATGTAGTGCTCTCGAGTTTGACAGTAATAAAACACTCATTTCAGTAACATAATTATTTTAAAAAAAACTTTGATTTCTAGTACACGTGCTTTCATAATGAGATTCTGAACGTCACCGTCAGGAATCAAACTCAGGACCTTTACATGAATTGTTTAGTTAAGAATTTATCATGAATGTTATGATTTCCTGTTTATCAAGTGATTAAGATTTTTCTTTCTTCTTTTCTTTTGTAGTAAATTCACGCTGCATAATTCCTTTTTCCCCACATTACATATTTGTTTTACCGTACCTGTTTGTTTGTTTTCTCCTTTTATTAACATGGCCGAATCGGGTTTTACTGTGCGCAGTGAAATCACTCGCCATTATAGACGATTTAACATTGAAGGTAGAATGCTCGAAATTCAATTCAACGCACCGCCCGTAGGAACCGATATCATACAGTATGTACACAACAGTTTCCAAGCAATGCTGGACCATTTGTTAGTTAATGTCGACGATGAGGCGATGGTTGGTTTATCAGTAATATCGCCACGGAATACAAATAAACCGTTTTGGGTGAGTTTTCGCCAAGCACGAAACTTGACACTGGAAACGATGTGGGCCTCCTTTAAAAGAGTGTTACAAAGTAACAATGCATTTCTCCTGCACGAACCATTCACCGTGCATTTTCATCGTGTGGATATTCCAAGAGGATACGGATATGAAGATCGTTTAGCACAAGGAATACTTCAAAATGAAGAATTGTTACGTTGCAAACGAGGGATTGTACGAGTAAAAAATCAAGACTCAAGGTGCCTGGCGTACGCCATTGTTATTGCTATTGGCCTGAAAAAATACAAGAATGTAGATATGAAACGACATAAGCAGTATAAACGTCAATCGAAATGTATTGTGGACGATGAAGTGGATGCGTTATGTTCAAATGCAGGAGTCACTTTGGATCATGGTGCCAGTGTAAATGAAATACGACAATTCCAGGCATACCTCAAAGAATATAAAATTACTGTGTATACCAGTTTCTCAGGCCGTGACATCATGTACGAGGGACCGAACGATGAAAATCGCACTCCCATAAATTTAATTTGTTTGGCTGGCCATTTTGACATCATCCAATCTTTAACTGCTTGTTTTGCAACCAAGTTCTACTGTGAGGCGTGCCATAAAAAGTATGATCATCGTAACAGACATGTAAAAAATTGTCCTGTAACGTGCTCCAAATGTCTACAGAGACCTCTATGCGACAAGAACCAAACGCTGATATTATGCAACGACTGCAATCGTCAATTTTACGGCGAAGAATGTTTTAACAATCATCGTAATATTGTATATCATCAAGGGGAACCTATATGCAAAATGGTGAAGCAATGTACTAGATGTTACAGAGTATATTCTTTTGTACGAAGTGGACAACGCATTCACGATTGTAATGAGATCTTTTGCAATGTTTGTAAGAAGATTGTTCCAGGATCCCATCAATGTTTTATGCTTCCTGATCGCCAATGCTTGAAACCAGGTGTTCCTTCACTCATGCACGCAAAGAAAGCCTTGTTGATATTCTATGATATAGAATCTATGCAGGACACGAATATTGGCGATAATACGTATGTACACATTCCAAATTTATTGGTTGCAGAACAAGTATGTTACGCATGTGTTGAAAACAATAATATCCAGCAGTCTTGCAGTACGTGTGGTCAGCGCCAGCATATTTTCCAAGGAGAGGATCCAGTTTATAATTTTCTCCAGTACTTGCGGGAACGTCGTCCCAATATAAATAGGATTTTCTGTGTCGCGCACAACGCTAAGGGCTACGATGGACATTTCATCCTAAAGATCATGGTCGAACAATGCCAATGGAGACCTGACGTCATATTAAATGGGACCAAGATACTGAGTTTAACCTTGAATAATCTGACGTTCATTGACTCGTTGAACTTCTTGCCTATGGCATTAAGTAAATTGTCAAAAGCGTTCAATTTACCCGCAACCAAAGGCTACTTCCCGCATTTCTTCAACACCAAGGAGAATCAATCGTATATTGGACCACTTCCAGAAACAAAGTATTATGGTGCAAATGAAATGGTCGTCGAAGACAGGAACAAGTTCATGCAGTGGTACAACGATCATCGTAATGACACGTTTGATTTTCAGAAAGAAATTCTCAAGTATTGTATTCAAGATGTCAATGTACTGCGACAAGCATGCGTTTCGTTTATGACGTCATTTGAAACAGAAACCAAAGTGAATCCCTTCTTGGAGACGATCACGATTGCCAGTGCTTCCAATTTAGTATTCCGCCGGAATTTCCTCAAACCCAACACCATAGGAATTCTACCGGCACATGGCTATCGATGGAGAAGTACCCAATCGATCGCTGCAATGCAATGGCTGGCCTACATTGAAAAAACCGAAGAAAAACAAATCTTACATGCGGCCCGACAAAAAGAAGTGTTTATTGCGGGATTCCATGTTGATGGTTACTACCAAGATCCTGAGACGTTAGAGGAGCACATCTACGAGCATGCCGGCTGTTTTTACCACGGGTGTAAAGTATGTTTTACTACAGGCCGTAATCAGCCCATCTACAGCAATCCAGAAGACACCATGGAATTCCGTTATGAACGAACGCAACGCAAAAATGCAAGACTGCGTGAATTGGGGTACATTGTACATGAAATGTGGGAGTGCGAATTTAATCAGTTCTTAAAACAAAATCCTGCAATGGCGACGTATCTGAAGAATCACCCGTACATGAACCGCAGACCATTAAATCCAAGAGATAGTTTTTTTGGAGGAAGGACCAATTGCGTGAAATTGTACCACCAAGTCGACGAAAAAGCGGGGGAAGTAATAAAATATTACGATATTGTCTCGCTTTATCCTTATGTAAATAAGTGTGCTAAATACCCTGTAGGCCATCCACGAATTTATCTACAGGGTAATGAAAATATACCACCAATAAATAAAGTCAATGGTCTAATCAAAATGACGATATTACCAAGTCGCCATCTTTATCATGGTCTCCTGCCTTACCGATGTAACAAGAAACTACTCTTTCCACTGTGTGCTGCGTGTGCCGAAGAAATGAACCCAGACCCTACAGCAACGTGTACGCACAACGATCAGGAGCGATGCCTCACTGGAACATGGGTATCATATGAAATCCAGAAAGCAATAGAATTGGGATATCAACCAGTGGAAATTTTTGAAATTTGGGATTATGACATTGAACAATATGATCCCATCACGAAAACAGGTGGCTTGTTCACGGAATATATCAATACATTTTTAAAATCAAAAATGGAAGCGTCTGGCTGGCCCAGTTCCTGTGTCAGCGAAGAAGACAAATCAAAATTCATACAAACCGTCCTGGAGCGTGAAGGTATTGCATTGGATCCGTCCAAAATTGAAAATAATCCTACACGAAGAAGTTTATCTAAGCTTTGTCTTAATGCTCTTTGGGGAAAACTTTCGCAAAGATCAAACTTTAGCCAGACCACAATTATTGATCGGCCGGAAGAATTTTATGAAAAACTCACTTCCCCCGACATTAAACTCCATCAAATTGTACCCATCAATGATACGATGTTGTATGCGTTCTGGGAGTACAATGAACATGTGCCTGTTCAAAACCGAAACACCAATGTCGTGTTAGGTGCATTTACAACATGTCAGGCACGTCTGGAACTGTACAAGTACCTGGAAATGTTGCAGGAACGTGTTTTATATTTCGACACGGATTCTGTAATATTTACGGAGAAGCCCGGGGAGCCAACCATTGAACCTTCAACGTACTTGGGATGCTTATCGGACGAGATGGAGTCTTATGGACCACGAGCATACATCAAGACATTTGTCAGTGGAGGACCAAATAATTACAGCCTAGAAATATACAATCCGGATACCAACGTCACCAGTTACATATGTAAAATTAGAGGATTTACATTAAATTACAATGCAGGACAACAATTAAATTTCAATACGCTAAAAGAAATGATTACAAATCAATGCCGTGGACAAGTCACCATCACTATCCCCCATAAGATATGCAGGAACAAAGACCATACCATCGTCACACGCAAAGAAGAAAAAATGTACAGTATCCAGTACACAAAACGTCGATTTAAAGAAATCAATTCTTATGATACGGTTCCGTACGGGTACGTTAAAAAACAGAAGATGGAACTGGAAAAAGAAGATAAAGAAGAAAAAACTGTAAACACCCAATGAGGCCACCATTTCTTTTTTCCTTTTCCTTTTTTCCACTCCTTAATCACAAAACCAACACCAAGAAGAAAATGAAGTACCCACAAGAGTTCATAAACCATCAACACCACCATCAGTGGAAGAAATGCAGTCATCTCGTACCGAAGGAGGAACCTTGACCATAAAGGAGCAACACCTAGAAAAAAAATGCAGTACCCAGAAGAGTTCATAAACATCCATCGGTGAAAAAAAAAATGCAGTGATCCTGTACCCGAGGAGGAAGATGAGCCTAAACAGATCCATCATTTACGAGTAAGTTTTATTTCTCTCTTATCAATATTGACTCATTTTTATTGTTTCAGAAAAAAAGAAATTCTTAAAGTAATCCGTCGTTTCTTCTTTTTTCTTTACAGGATACGGCTACAAGATTCGAAGATGATGACACGTCCAATATATTCATTAAACTAGATCCTGTATTTATTATGTTAATAAACATGTATAGAAAGAGCACATACCTTTCGTTAAATACAACAAGTTGAAAAAAAATATGTTTTATTATTTCTTGAAACCCTGAACACTTATTTTCAAATCATGGTAATCTTGAAAATTTAAGGTGAAAAATATATTCAAGATTTGGTTTACACGATTTTGTTCGAAAAAATAATTAAAGAATTTTTTAGTGTCCAAAATTTGATTTTTAATTTAGTTCGAAAAATTTTTAATTTGAAAATTTTCAAATGTGGTTTACATCTTTAGTTCGAAACTTGTTTTTAAAATTGGTTCGAAATTTTTTTAAAATTTTTAGTTCGAAAAATTTTGATTTGAAAATTTAGTTCGAAAGTTTTTAGTTTAAAATATTTTTCGAAAAATTTTTAATTTTTTTAGTTCGATTTTTTTTGGGTTCGAAAATTTTTTGATTTGAAAATTTAGTTCGAAAGTTTTTAGTTTAAATTTTTTTTTAAATTTTTGTTTCAAATTTTTTTAGTTCGAAAATTTTTTGTTTGAAAATTTTTGTTTAAAATTTTTTTAGTTACAAAATTTTTTTAGTTCGAAAAATTTTTTAGTTTAAAATTTCTTGTACTCTGCGGAACCGTTTCGAAAAGAATCGGAGCAGTTTAGGTAGAAAAAAATCTGGCAACGCTGTTTCCATTAATGAAGCGCTTACTGAGCGTTTAAAAAATCGCTTAAACTCACAACAATGTGTTATAAGAAATCTACAAGCGACACCTCTCTTTCACCATTGTTACTTCCAGAGACATAGACTACTAATTCAAGGACAGGATCTCCATCAAGGTAAAAAAGCTGGTAATCATCTTATCTGTCAAAGAGAACGATAATATTTAAGGTAAACTTCAGTACAATATCATGATACCAAAAAAGGGTTATTTAAGGAGGAGGTTGAACCCTTCATGGGAACTTTACGCATAACCATTAAAAAAAAATCCCGGTCTAGGATGGATCGCCGTCATATCGCTCTGTATTTCCCTCATGGACTGGGGGGGGTGGGGTGGTGTGGGGGTAAGATCATGTGACTTCTATCCACCAATCAAAATTGAGGTACCAAAACACGCATCTTACACATAAAATAAAACAAATAAGTAAGGGGTTTTCCCATGTAACCTGTTCACTGTGTGGTGGGTCTAAGATCATGTGACCTCTGTCGGCCAATCAGCATCGAGGTACCAAAGGACTCATCTTACCCATAAAAAGGGAACGAATTTTAAAAATCCCAGGGCTTAAGATCACGTGACCTCTAGCATTGGGGTACCAAAGGATTCATCTTACCCGTAAAAGGGAACGAATTTTCAAATATCGCAGGGTCTAAAATCACGTGACAGCTATCAACCAATCAGAATCACACATCTTACCCGTAAAAGGGAACAAATTAGTGAGGGATTTCCCCGCAGGGTGACTCATGACGTCATACCACGTGACCTGAAAATTTGAATTTCCCGCGTGGGTGGGGCCTAACGTCACGTGACCTCTCTCAGCCAATCAGAATCGAGAAAATTTTGCTGACTCGGTCGGCCATAACGGGGTCCCTACTACTGAGAGGGATTGAATTATGAATACTTTAATTGTTTAATACGTTGTATTATAGTTATTCATTTACGTTCACTTTCTACGCGATACAAATATATTACACTCAAATAATCTTTGAACAAGTAGGAATTTTTAAATAAAAACAGTCCGCATGAGTCCTCTGCTATCTAGAATTTGAACATTTTTTTAAAATTATATGTTACTTGATTGTGCGCACGTATTAATACACTATGGTTTTACAAAGATCATGTACTTTGTAATGCAACACTTGGTTTTGTTTTCAAATTTCCATACAAAAGTTGAGTTACAATTATTTGACGGTGCTAATTGAGAAGTCTTGGCCTTGCTACATTTACCATAGAGATACAAAATATGTCTTTCAAATGTTTTCTGGATTAACTTTACAGTTTATGTGCATCCGAAAGTAGATCTGGTTCAGAAATATTTTGCGACAAATGACATTGCTACATGCTTGTGGATAAACCATGTTTGGTGCAATTGCGGGAGAAATGCCCACCAACTTGTGCTATATTGTTATTATTAACTAGCACTGTTTGGTCCGCATTAGAATACCAATTGGAGAAGGTAATGTAAGTTGCATTACATTGCATTCAAGTTCAACGCCCTTCAACACTAATATTATATATTGACATGGACCGAGTGCTTGTGCTTAATATGGGGGGCGCGGTGGCTCAGTGGTAGAGCGTTCACCTCCGGTGCTTGGGGTCTCTAGTTCGATCCCAGCTCGCGCCGTGTGGACTTTGAGGTGGACAAACACCGTGCTCGTCGGTTTCCTCGGGATCCGCCCACCTAACGGTTTCGGTTTCCTAACATTTCCACCCACTTTCTTCATTCCTTTCACGGAGGATTTTTGTAAGAAACTCTCTAAAGTAAAAGTCAGACTCAGGAAAAGATGTCAAATTGGGAAAAAGCCAAGAAAGTACCCAGATTAAGGGGTAAAAATGATGAGGAAAAGTGAGTAATTTAAAATGAAATAGATAAAGTGTAAAAGAAAAGGAATGTATGTAAGTGTAGATGTAAAAGGAAGAAAGGTGTACGTGTAGTGTAGATGTAAAGAAAGTTCCACTTGTCCCCGTCCTCCAGACAACCCTATGGAACACAAACGCACTCCACGGTTGACACTGTCGAACACTAACTTGTTGTTCATTCCTAGAAATCGTAAACAATTGGAGTACGAGGCAGCTTTTCTAGCCATGTCCTCTATTATGGTGAAAAAATGTTAGAAGATAAATAAATTGGGATTAAACATGAAATGGTTTGCACCAAAGTAAAAACGTAGCCATGACACAGCATAACCGAAGTAGTGCGGGTCAGAAACCTGTATTCGTCCGTATTTATCAAAATTGTTATAAAGGACAGTCATTGTAGAAAAGCAATGAAGCCAGAGATGTCAACATACAAGGAAAGATGTATTAAACGAAAAAAGCACAAATATAGCACTTCTATTATATGAACAAATAGCACAAAATGGGAGCTCGTGACAAACCAACAAACCCCGACATCAGGATCACCGGAATTTCTTTCTGCAGCTTTGGTGTCTCGGTACCAAGGTTGAAACACTCGAGACTTTCGATTATACCAAACACGTACTGAATTATGCTAGATTTTTAAATTATGCCAGATCTTAAAACATCCTTTTGCACTATTGACATCTTTTGTTTTACTTTAATTACCTCTATACTTCATTATTTTAATGGCATGCTTAACTAGATTCATATGCTAACGAACTAACATGATTCTGTCACGAACTACTTGTTATCTAGCATATTATATATATATATATATATATATATATATATATATATATATATCTATATATATATATATATATATATATATATATATATATATATATATATATATATATATATATATATATATATATATATATATATATAAATGCATTTGAATGTGATTTAAATTTCTACTTGTACCTCTAGAGTTTATATTCTTATCAAACACCGAGATTATGAAGGAAGGATCTATTGCATAAAATGGGAACAAAAAATTCATTCGGATTTCTATCATGCCAGAGTCTAACCCGCGAAATATTATATTATATTATATTATATTATAAAGGGGCAATGAAATATTATGAAGGAGCATTCTCTTTTTTTAAACAATATACCGTACCCTGCTTAGACTTTACATCGTGAAGATTACATTAGTAAAATTAATTGCATTCCATTTCAAAAATTCAATTTTACAACTTAATGTATATACATTGGTGTAGCACTCTTACATTTTTTGGAAGAAATACCTAGTTCCATCCTTTAAATTTGGAAAAATGCAAAAAGAATGATTTGTGAGTGTTCTTTAGGAGCCATTGGAAATTATTCAATTTGTTTCATTTATAGGTATAAATTTGGAGGATTTCGATCTCACTTTGAAAGGGTTTTATATACGTTATATAGTTATGTGGGTGACTATAGGTGTCCATTTCATTTTATAAGATATGGGTACATTAACCTGTACCTATAAATTTGGACGAGTACATAGGATCACTCCTTAAATTTTGGGAATTGTCAAAAAATTGTAAATTTTCTCTAGGACCTTTATATCGTTTTCTTTCATTGGTAGAAATTACTAAAGATTTAGGCTTTTGCGGGTTTTGACTTTCCCTTTGATAAGTCCTGATTACCTTATATGGTTATAATTGTAGGTATTGGAATTCATTCTTTTTTATAAGATATGGGTACGTTGATATCCCTTTCTAATTTTTGGGAAGAGTACCTAGGACCAGTCCTTAAATTTGGAAACTGTTAAAAGAAAATTTTGTAAAGGTTCTCAATGACTCATTGTAAATTTAATCTAGTTCGGCTTAGTACTTTTATGGTGTCAAATATTAGTATTGTCACTTGGTCAGTTGTTGACCTCTCGTATGTTCTTTGATAAACGTTTAACACATAATAGGATGATATCGTTTAATACACACGTTCATTCTCTTTTCATAGGGCATCAGGGATGTAGCCACGGGGGGGCCCATCGGGGCCCGGCCCCCCCAAATGAGTTCTTGGCCCCCCCCAAATGACCAGCTTATAAAACATAATCGTAAGATTACCTCGCTTCAGTCATTTAAAAATAACAAAGTTTACATATAATTAATAATTTTCGGTAAAATAGTATGGAAAATACAATTGTACCATACCGATCGAAAAATAGTGTGGTATCCAGGGGCGTCGTTAAGGGGGGTAAGGGTGGAGCTCCGCCCCAAAAGTTCTCAATTTCTTAACAAGTTGGCAAATTAAAATACCTAGTTGGCAATTTGAAGAATGCCGCTTTGTTCGTGCTGCAAATCATTTCAGTTCTTTTATAGACTTGGCATAAATTTTGTGTAGTTTCCTATCTTAAAATAAATTGATATAATCGTTGAAAGCTTCTTTACTTGTTGCAAGTGATCAGTGCCGAATTTACTTACAAGCTATAGCTTAGGGCCCCACTGTCTTGTGGGCCTCGGAAACCTGAAGAAAACTGGATATCCATTTCCAATGTATAAAAAAATCAATCAATAAAATAAAATTTACATATACGTAGGACGTAGCAACAGTACTTACTGTTGTGTAGGCTAATATGATGTAAGTAATGGGGCGTTTACACTTAGTCGATTTGCGTTCGATTCAGTTGAAGTGACGTCACTTTCAACTTAATCGACCGTGTAAACGGGACTTCAACTTAATCGCTTGTTGATCGAAGGTGGCTAATCGACTGGCAACTGAATTGAAAGACGTTCTATTTTCTGTGGTTGAAATAATTGAACACATCCATCGATCTGATTCGGCCTAGTTGCTTCGATTTAGTGGCAAATGCATCGAGTTGATTTAGTCGTGCGACTAAATCGACCAAGTGTAAACGCGCCATAATGGTGCCCCTTCTGCTAGGCTGCTTCCTAAAATATCATTAGTTTATCCATTTCTGTATATAGGGTGCCTACTTTTACCTGGACACGTAAAGGGCCCCATTACCTTCAACAGCTTAGGGCCCCACTAAACCTAAATCGGACTCTGCATGTGATCACACTTCACTTTTGTTCATTTGATATTCCTAAACATTTTGAAGAATCTTTAATGAAAAATCGGGAAATTGTATCACTGACAAAAGCTAAATAGACGTGGCGTGCAAAATTGAAACAAAGACAGACAGAAGAAGCGTTTCAGTTGCAGGTAGAGCATTGGACACAAAAGCATTTGATACAAGAGCGTATACAAGACAACACGAAGATTGTGGAGATTAATAAGAAAATAATAAGAATTAATAGGCCTATTAATAAAATAAGAACAAGTCAGTGACTAGTTAGTATAAACTTTTTACCATGTATAGTATGTAAATTTGACAAATTTAAGCGTTTTTCCCTAATAGTAAAATATCAAAGGAAACTAGATTTTGATACCAGAGTGAATATATTGTGTAACCGTGTCTGCTTTGTGTGTGAATAGACCTTTCCCTTTGAACAAAAAGTGATCATATTAATACGGAGGAAAACAATAGATTATTTCAGTTGTTTTGCAGTAAGACTCTATTTACAGGGCTTTTCGAGTAGAGAGAACTGAACAAAATGTGTTTTGGGAATGGTATCACAGTAGATTTCTGGGGGCGTTGTTCGTTAGGGAGAAAAGCTACAATGGATGTCAAGCAGTGCCGTGCCTTGGGATGGGGTGACCGCCCCGGGTGCAGATGTAAAGAGGCACAAACTTTGGGAGAAAAATGCATGTGCGTACACATGTATAAATGCAGGGATAAAAGTAATTAAAAGTGCTCAAATTCAAGAGAAAGCATGGTTTAATTTTGAAAATTTTCTACCGCTTCGCGCCAAGCATGGTGGCGCTTCGCAGCTGGTCTCTCCATCTCACCCATATGTACGGGGGCACCGTCGTATACTCTCTCCTCGGGCGCTGACTTACCACGGCACGGCCCTGGAGTCAAGTCATTTCGTCGCTTCCGCTGTGAACCTAAGTGCAAGATTTCAAAAGCCACATTTTGGGGTTCAAAACGTCTGCTGGGTAAAAAAAAAATTAAAAAAAATTGACCGGTGTGTGTTTCAGTTCATTTTCATACAAATATGTTGCCTTTCCTACCTTATTGAGTTACTTTGGAATTACTTTGGAAACTTCTGACATTATTTCAGTGTATTATCCCCCCAGCAAGGATTTAGTGAGGGAATTTTGTCCAAAAATATTTAGTGGGGGGAAATCCCCTGTTCCTCAAGGATTTCGCACCCTGTTTTTCACAAATAAATTTCACTATTTCAATTCGATAATAAATCTCATATTATAATATGAATTATAGTGCATTTTCATCTTCTCTAACTACATACATTATTCATTTTGGTAGAAAATCATTCTACAAAGACATTCTCTCAGGCTTTCTCCAACTTCTCTGCCAGAGCATTTTTCCGCACCCTACCCAACAAGATCCGGCGTTTTAGCAAACGTCCTTAAAATATGAAGTAGATGAGCTAAGGAGGTACTTGTGTGCAGGTTAGCCTGGTCTCTCACTGAACCCCTCAATTGAATGTTTATGTAAATTATATGTCCCTATATCACAAGCAGTAATAGCCTACCTTATTCTACGTTTTTAAATGCATTTCTACAACAGATCATAGCATTAGAGGTTCTCGTGAGGATTGGGTGACGCGGATTATCTAACCTAGACATAAGTTGTCAAATTAGCAGTTGTGCATCGTGCATGGTAATAATGGTCCTGAGTTGAGGTGTAAAATTGCACTCCAAAGTGGAACAAGGGTTGTTCGTATTCGTATCTCAGACGAGGCATGGAATGGGACGAATATGAAAATAAGGTTGCTGTAATAGATTTCCACAGGGTTGGTACAAGTAAGACTAAGATTTTCAAAACACTTTTCATTTTTTAATAAGAGTTGGCAATTTTTAAAATCAAGACTTGGCAATGTCAAGTTCCCCCCCTTCCCAATCTTGTAATGCTCGCTACGCCTCTGATGGTATCTCTTCCTTATACCGATCGGAAAGTAGCATGGTATACCTTTTTTTGTGACAGCAGATTACACAATTTACTGCGATTTATATTTGACAGTTTGATGACAAACGTTTTAACAAGGTACTATAAATACTACCATAAAACATTGGTACTCAATTAATTTGTAAGTACAGTACATTATATTTTTATATGCTCTATCTCATGTTTTATAAAACATATTTTTTATCATATGGAAAATTTGGTGAAAAACAAAGTCTTTATTCAATTTTTCAGTCTGGATTTCATTCGCTTTTTTAAAAATGCTACTTGGTGTAAAACAGGAAGTAAGATATAGCTGTTAATAAAATAAATGTTTGTTTAGTCATGAATAATAAATAAATATTTTTGTTAGGAAATCTTTAAGAAATTAAGTGCAATTTCAAAGAAAATCAATTTTATGTAGATAGGTTCTGTGTACAAAGGCTTAAACTGAAATAGTTAAGCACCAGTGGCGTAGCACACTTTTGCGGGCCCCCCCGCAAAGTATAGAGAAGGGGCCCTAGTTGTAAAGCCGACAGAAGTAAGGTTGAAGTTCTACTTCTTTACATCTTTATTCATCGCAAGACTTCGGGGCCCTCTATACCTCGGGGCCCCCCCGCACTGCGGGGGTTGCGGGGGCAGCTGCCACGCCACTGTTAAGTACAAAGGTATAACATTTGGTCCGGGACAGTAGTTCTGAATCGAATATAATAAAAACCATCTGGAATATAATTCATGGAGAAAAAGTATAATAATAATAATAATAATAATAATAATAATAATAATAATAATAATAATAATAATAATAATAATAATAATAATAATAATAATAATAATAATAATAATAACAATAAACTTAAAAAGCAGTGCTTTTAGTTTTCCGAGAGAAAACCAAAATTTTCCGGCTTTTTTCAGGCCTCAAAAACACTAGCTGCAACACATTTTGTTTGGCTTGGCCCCCCTTCAAAAACGACGGCCCCCCCTACATTAACCTGCTGGCTACACCCCTGTAGGGCATGTGTATTTTGATACTACATTCTTAAAATTTGGGAGGGTACATAAGATGCATCTTGAATTTGGCAAATTGTCAAAGCTAGGTCTCTGGTAAAAATTGGATGATTTAAACACATTGATCGCCATGTGTAAATCATATTGCAGCAGTAATTCTGGCGTAGCTGAATACTTTTCTTTAAGTAGGTATTCCGCCTACACTTCGTGTATCATTTCTGACACATCAACTTAGCGTTGACAGTAAAATTGACAAAAAATACTCTGGCGATCAGTGTGTTAACTTGTGCTTTCTTTTGTCAAAATTCAAATTTGAGGAAGTTGACCTAATACTTCTATATTATCTTATCACTTTGAAATTTAGTGACAACTCAAAGTCTAAGGTTATTAGTATAAAACATTTAGAACTTGAAACATGATAGGCAACGATTAACACCGGTAGATATGTAACATTACGAATTTAATACTTTGAACTTTACTCATAAGTCACATCTTACATTGGTAGAAAGTTATTTTTACTGAAATCTGATTAGTTGACTTTTATCTTGAGTTTTAAATTTTGGACTTAAGCCTGATAGGTAATCTATTGATATACAATAATAATTTCACTTTGAATCTCAGAATTGTAGTTATGGCTCATAGGCTAAGATTGTTGGTATGATAAAATATTAACACATAATACCTGATAAATCAATTGATATTTAACAACGCATTGAATGCTGTGAGTCTAGTCACAACTCACAGTTTAAGGTTATTACTCTTGGTGCAATGTTTATTGGTTGATCACTGGAAACTACATTTGATGTAATCGAATTGACAGATGACATTTAAATCTTTGCTGCATATATATGTTTTAAATAATCAAATCTTTTGCTTGCCATCTTTTCGATGACTGTTTAATTTTAAAAGTGTGTAATTTGAAAAGATCTTGATTTGAAAAATTTTCGATAATTTGTAGTTCTAAGTTTTTGTCTAAAATTTTGGTTTGAAAAGTTTGTATGAAAATTTTTGTTTAAATTTTTAGTTTAATTTTTTTTGTTTAAAAATGTACTTTGAGAATCTCAATCCAAGTATATTTAAATTTTATTAAAACGTTTTAATTTCATTTTTGTCTAAATTTTTGATCGCTGTTTCAATATTTAAATTTTAAGCTTGGAAATTTTAGTTCAAACAAAAAGTCTGAAAATTGTGTTTGAAATTTCTTAGTTTGATAATTTTGGTTTGTACAATTTTAGTTTCAAAATACTGTGAAAATTTTGTTTGAAAATTTTTAGTTTAAAAATTTTAGTTCGAAAATGTAGGTTTAAAATATTTTAATTTAAAATTTTTTCTTTGAAAACTGTTTGATAATTTCAATTTGAAACTTTCTAGTTGGAAAATTTTGATGTGAAAATTTTCTAGTTTGTAAATTCTTGCTCTAATCGCAAAAGAACCGTTACCAAAACAATAGAAATTATTTATAATAGAAATATCTGCAACACTGTACACAAGAATGGCTTCATCTTGATGAAATGGTAGATGTCAGAACAAGTTTATGCATAGTCAACAGAATTGCATCACATCCGCTTATGACATACAGTTTCTAATCATTTATCAAAATTACAAATTTACAACAGAATATACCTTATAGAATCTTACCAAGCCAAATGATAACTTCCAAGTTTGGATTAACAATACTAACGATTCTTGAAAACAATAATTATAAGGTCATTCCACATCACCTCATCCACACCCCTGCACCCGACCATCTCAGAATTGAATGAAAATTGGTAGACTGATAGATTGTTGGATCCTGATTCCAACGAGCCCAACGGTTTTGAAATCCGTCCACTGGTTCAAAAGTTATTAGCTTTTGAAATTTAAGCTTAAACTGCAAAAAAGCAGTCGCGAAACGCGTTTTTTGCTTCAAGGTCATAGAGGAAAATGGGTATAACTTCCTTTGTAATAAAGATAGAGCCATGATTTTTTTTTATTTTGAACTCATGTAATTTACTTTCAGGTAAAAAAAAAGATTGAGTTGTAATTCCTTCAATGGAATTTATTATGAGTGCTAATACACATAAAAAGGAGAGTTGAAAAAGACTAACGTTTTTTAATCTTTAAGTTCCCATAACTCATGAGCCCCACTTCCAATTTTTATGAATTTTTTTTTAAAAGATAGCTGACAACATGTACAATAATCTCAATGAAATAAACGATGAGAAATACTATATAGTAAAGTCTTCGATAATAAAGAGAAAATGAATAAAATAAAATAAAAAAACACTTACTTGTAGGGAAGAGAAGGAACTATTTATGCTTGGAATCTTATAGTCTCGAAGGAACTATCCGAAAATAAAAATACAAGATATTAATAAGAAAATAACAGAGGATCTAACCTGTTACCTTATACTTTGTATAATGTAACATGGCCCAGGAGTTTTGAATGCCCAGTGCATATAGATAAAAATTTTATCTTCAGTGGAACTTTCAAAAATTTGCTTATTTTTTGTGTTATGGTAAACGTAGATCGCAAAGTTTGCGTAAATTTTATCAAAACGATAACTTTAAATATGTATTCCATGAAAATACAGGGTTACTAATTATATTTCATAAAGTTTACATATTTAACCGAAAGTGTTGCATTATTTTAGAAAATGAGAGTATATTTTACCGTTTTATATGGCTATATTGTTTATATATATTAATATAATACATTTTTTTGGAAAATTGGCTTTCCACAGCTAGGATCTCTGTTGTTTCAATTTCAGGCGAGTGCTAAGGAAACCAAACAATCACGGCAGAGTATGTAATGGGGATCATTATGACAATCGTCTCATTGAGTGATGCATCGTCACTTTTGGATCTGTATGTGTGTAATTTTGGGAAAAACAATCGCATGAAAGTGAAGATGTCTGCTGGTTGCAGGTCTAGTAACGAGTCTCGTAACCCAAACGAGTACGTATGTTGCAGTGATGAATTAACGGGTTATAGTGTATATTGTGACAGTTGTCTTAGATGGGTGTATGCTCAGTGTTACAATCTTTCGGATGAGCTAGTGCAGGAGCTAAGTAAGAGTGACGAACCGTGGTTCTGTAGGCTTTGTATGGCAAAGCAAGTTACAGTGTTACCACTTCCGAAGTCGCCGGAAAATGATACTGAAGAAGGTAACAATGAAACACTGCATAGTCCGGACGAAACTGAAAAGGATGAAGGAAACCGAAGGAATGCAACTTCCGGTTCAAACGCACCTTTGACGGACTTCGTCGCAATGTTGGAACATTTTAGTCAAGCATTAACTTTGACACTAAACGTGAAATTTGATAACGTTGATAGTAATTTTCAGGCTATGGATCAGAAATTTGAAAGTGTTAAAATTGAAATGTTGCAAATAATTAAAGTCGCTCATGTGAACAAGGATGTAGATGATTTCAGAACCGAAGTTCGTGATTCATACGCGTCAGTAGGGAATTATCAGAATACAGTAAATGCTCGAGTAGACGCTGTTGAGGAAAATCTCCAGTTGTCGGTCGAGAAGCAGAATCGACGATGTGATGAACTGGTTAAAGAGTTATCGCATCTCAAGTCAAGGACCCAGAGGTCGTATAACGCACTTGAAGCGAAAATTGAAAACTTAGAGGATAGTCAAAAGCAAAGAAAAGATAGTCGGTGTGGTCGAAAGCGATTGCGTGACTTTGACGCTTGTGATGGGGTTGAGTCTGATGGAACAGAGTCCGACATCCAAGTGGATGTGCCATTTTCCTGTTGGGGAGACTCGTGCTGTTCCCACGGTGACGGTTTCTGTCTGTCATCCGATCAGTATTCACGGCGCAAATGTCCTCCCTTTTGAATTTCCCTCACATTCATCGAACACAAGTAATCCAAATTTATCCTGTGCTGAGACAATACGTTGTCAGGCTTTGTCTAGGATGTCGAATCTTTGTTGGTATTACCTCAGGTTTCAGGTTCTTCAACTAGTATGTGTCGGTTGAATCATGTGGTGTCCTCAAGTAACGTAGCTGACATGATTTCTTCGTTTGCTGGAGTTCAGGAGGAAACGTGTAGTCACACGGTGGTATCAATGCCAAACAATATAATTTCTGGTCAAAATTATCAACCTTATCCAACTTTCGGACAAAAATTTTCGGGTACAAAGAGCCCCGTGGTTGGCTGCAACTCTCCCCTGAATCCCAACAAATACGAGGGATGTTTTGGTAATCAAACATTAAACCTAAGATTATCAGAATTAAATCATTTACCCACCTTCTCAGGAGAATACGGTTTGGCTAGATCCTTTTTAGAAAACTTAGAACAAATCTTCAGAGTAATTTCAGCTTCAGAACATGAATGTTTGATCTTAGTACCTTGCTGTCTAACATCTGGGGCTAAGACATGGTATCAGACTGTTAGCAAAGAAATCAAAAGCTATGCAGATTTCGTACGCCTATTCAAGGAACATTATTTTTCGGCCAGAATGGAAAGGTTACAAAAGAAATTCATACAGGGTATGAAATATGACCGAGCAAAATATAACAGATTGAGGGATTTTGCATGGAAAGTCATTGCAGAATATTATGCGGTGGCGCAGCATCCGGATGACACCAAGCTGATCGAAATCGTTTTAGATTGTTTACCAGCGGGTGATGCAAAATTACTGCGGGCTGTTGAGCCAAAGAATATTCAACATCTAATTGTAAAAATTGCAGAAATCGAAGGACATCCGGAACCGATTGAACCGGTAACCGATAAAATATTCAAACGTTTCCAGGTGCGCCAGGCAAAAATAGGAAAGAAGTCTGAGAAAATAGGAAAACAAACCAAGGATACTTTGTCTCAAACGGAGGAAGACGAAGCGAAAAGGAATAATGGAGACTCCAATATAAAGGAAGAGAGATAGCAGATTTTCAAGAAATAGGGGTCGAAGAAGAAACTTCCAGGCACGAAGACCTTGGCCCAATAATGGAAGACAGAATTGGGGAAGAGAAGACTGTGGAAATCGGAATGCTTTGTATGGTTACAACCAATCATTTCAACCGGAAGCGATGAGTTTTGGGTATCATCGGGGTACATCTCAGTCGTGCACGCCGAATCCAACGAACTTAGCGGGAGCGCAAGCTGTGGTATGGAGTTGTCATCCTCTATTAACTTTGTTTGAATCAATTTCTTAGGGTAATGATTCCCGGTCTCTGTCTATCCCCTGCAGAAAGCCAAAACCCCACCCTCCAATACCAGATAGTACTTGTTCTTTATTTCTCACGGCTGAAAGAAAGTTTTATGATACGATATACGGAAGGACGGAAAAGGTAAACAAACAATAAGGGTACGCGTAGTTTCCAAGACATAATTGACTCTTAATCACACTAATTCTTACATATTTTAATAATAATTATTATTATTATATGATATTACAAACTGCTTCATCTGGTAAACCTGGAACGAATTCACAGCCTGTTTTGATAGATTCGCTACGCCAGCTAGAATTCTTGTGAAATCGGTGGTTATCCTTTGATTTTCACACAACTTCGTCCTTCTGTTTTAATATCTATGTGTTAAATTTTGACAATAGACAAATATCCGTCTTTCTGTCGCCTTTTCGGTAGTGTTACAACTCAGGGTGTTTTATGTTTTTTTTTAGTTCTATATAGTATTCTTATAGCTGCTTAACAGAAATAAAACAGTAATTTTTAGTTTCAATTCACAATATAGTTGGCAAGACTGACCAAGCAAAGGTGACTGACCTTTTGGAGCTTAGTTGTCTTCTACAAGTCTGCTTTAAAAAATCTCTAACTCACTAGAGTCTATCTTTCTATATACGAAATCCAATATCTATCGTTACATTCTCGATATAAACTTGAATCTTACTAATACCAATAGGAAATAAAATAAATATGATTCTAAATTAATTAATAATATAAATAATATATGAAAATAAAGAAAACCATTTCCATTTTGATATGCAAATTAATGAAAACATTTAAATATACTACTATATAAAATTTATTAATTAAAATAATAAAGACTGCGTCTTACAAAGCTTATCCAGGGTATGCGCCGAATTTGCCTCCTTGGGGGGAGTGGTGACTCCCACGTCCACTCCTTCCCCAGCGGTGAACATGGCTATGTCCACTGGTTGGCCTCCGCAATATCCGACGTTTATACCACCGATGGCTCAGCCACCGGAATCGAATGGGAATAGTTTGGTAAATGCATATCGCAGTCCTCATTAGGGAAGAGTGTGGACTGCAAGGTGGATTCCTCAACTCCCCAGAAAGAACAAAGTAAGTTAGCAGAAAATCAAAATTCTAGTTTGGCTAGAGCCTTGTCAGATTTTTATATCGAACCTCAAAATTCAAAATTCATTGTTTCGGCAAATTCTACTGTGCAATCATTCTTGGTGTGATGCACTTGGATGTACCCCAGCAGAACGTTTCTTGCCCTATTCAGCATCCAAAAATTTCAAGGATAATTTCATCTGGCCCAAGGAGTCCTTACAAGTAAATGAAGATAAGAAACTCATAGTCTCCATTCCAGCAACAGTACCGAGGAAGGAAAGAAAACAGCAGAAACAACGAGACACGATTACAGAAGGTTTATTGGTCATGGTAAAGACGCATCATGTGTCATCGATACCGAAGAATGTATTTCCCAAGTTTATGAACACTTACGTAGGGCCTTATGTAGTCACAGCTTTGACCAGGAACTCGGCGAGACTACAAACACTTAAAGGTGAAAACATAGGAGTGCAGAGCTTTGACAATTTAAAATTTTTCCAATGTTCTGAAGAGAAAAGAAAAGAACTATTAGAAGGAAAAAAATATTTTGGAGAACAAATAACTCTGTTTATAGGTTAAGTTTAGGTTAAGAAATTATTATATTATATAGGGTGTTCGTATATTCATGGTTAGGGTTGATACATTTAAAAATTTAATTGTTTTTTTTATTTTGTACAATATTTAGTAAATCTTGTAGTTGTGATGTTATTGTAAGAAAAAAAAAACAACTTAGTAAGAACTTATAAGTGCAGAAATTTTTTCCCCGAAGCTCCCGGAAGATGTTACCTTATACTTTGTATAATGTAACATAGCCCAGGAGTTTTGAACGCCCAGTGCATATAGATAAAAATTTTATCTTCTGTGGAACTTTCAAAAACATGCTTATTTTATTGTGTGATGGTAAACGTAGGTCGCAAATTTTGCGTAAATTTCATCAAAACGATAATTTTAAATATGTATTTCATGAATATACATGATTACTAATTATATTTCATAAAGTTTACATATTTAACCGAAAATATTGCATTATTTTAGAAAATAAGAGTATATTTTATCGTTTTATATGGTTTTTAGTTTATTTCTATGGATATTTTATCTGAAACATATAACTCTCTCTCTCTCTCTCTCTCTCTCTCTCTATATATATATATATATATATATATATATATATATATTGTACTATATATTTATTAATACTAAACAAAGAAAGACAAAGCTTTTAACTTATAATTATACATCCTCAAATTACTGAAACAGGTTCTTGTCTCATCAAGACACCCGGGCCATCCTTTGGTTCTCTTTCCATAAGGCTAAAAGTTTTGGTTTATATTCAGTAAGCGTACTATATCAATTAATACTACTATTACATAGTGAAAATTGAAATAAAATATAGTGAATATAGAAGAGGATACATTTATTTCTCCATGGAGTAAAAGAAAAAAAAACAAGTTGTCAAGACAAATTAATGGATTAACATATTAGAATATAAAAGGGAAAAAAATACAATCAGTTGCGGAAGGACTTCCCCATCAACTTCATAAAACAGTAACATTCATGGAATGACATTAATATTGCTTTGACAAAACATTCTATCATTAAGTCCTTCAAGAGAGATCAAAAGAAAAAAATTACTTGTATTTCACTTACAGCTTCATCAAGGAAAAGAAAAATATTAAATCAATTGTTTAAAGCTTTAGATTGACTTATTCAAAGGAGTATGAATATATCATGAAACTTTCAATAATAAAAAGAATGTCTATCTACATATATATTATACATTGGAATCACCATTCTTGAGGCCAATGTAATCTCTCATTTCAGGAGGCAAAGAAGGATCCATTAAAAAAATGAAGGTAATTTTTCAAATGTCTTTAAACGATATATAACTAAATCACTGTCATTTCAAGTTCTTGATTAATAAGTTGTGGATTTATAGTGGGTAAAGTTTTAAGTTCCCCTTTCCTAACATAGAAAAAAGTAAAAAAATCACAGATGGACCATAGGTATGTCACGCTACGTGGATAATCATCGTTTGTTATAGCCGTCTTTAATATTAGGTAAGGAATAAAAAGAAATACTGTTCAATCGATAACGTAACTTCACTATAGCTTTTCCATGCAATTAACTTTTAGATGGTACTATTCCTTTTAAAATTTCCTAGGTAAACAATAAAATATATATGCTGGATCATATATCCTCTCCACTATTTGCCAAGAAGGATTGATGAATAACAATTTATCAAAGAGACCGTAATTTGGATTGTCATAAACTGGAGACTGGGAATGTCCCCAAAAGAGTAGTTGATTAACCTTACGATGATGGTTTTTGTTCTCTACAATGGCGTCTCTCTCGATCTATTAGAACTGGTATGTTATAATACTGACTTTTAACTTAAATAGCGGGCGGTACAAGCGGTATCGTTCTTTCCGAAAAACCTATATAATGTTCAAGATGATCTTCCAAACACTACAGTTAAGTACGACGAAAGATTATATTTGAACTCCCCAACCAGTGGCTAAACTGTCTGTTCAATTTTGTAAACAAAAGAGAGAAAAGCGTCGATGGAACACAATTGATCAGCTGCATCTCTATTACTTGGCGTTATAGATAATTATTTACACACGCACGAGGGGTCTTACAAAGTTCTACTATAATTACATTAACTTCGTAATACATTAGTATGGCATTAGAATGCAGGGGATAGTCTCGTCAATGTACGGGTCTATTTAAGAAAACTCCCCGGCTTCGAATAATATACATTTTATCAACATCATATTACCTCCGTCGACTATCTAATTTTTTTATTAACATATTTCTGTATCATTACAAACATTCTTGCATCTATTCATCGCAATTCAATATTTAACATTATGTTATTTCATACAGCGTTACTCATAAACGCGAAGATTAATTCTCATCTTTCATATATCAATAAATCTAGAAGCCATTTAAAATCTAAATCACAAAACCCCGCATAACTACGACAGCAGCGTTTACTCAACTAACGCATCGCATTTCGAAATTCCACCTGCAATGGCTCAATTACCACAAACATAAATTACGACCCATTTCAAATTTCAATCATAATAATTCGTACGAATGTATGTTTTTTATATTTCTTTTTTTTCATGGTTTTCAAAATATACAGCAGAATCAATAGTTCTGAGCTTTTACAAGATTTACGTAACTACCTTTAATATTTCTACCGGGGAAGCGCCAACGAAAAAACTAATTAATTTGTTACATAGTTTTCAAAATTCGTGTTAAATACAGTATTATTATTATTTCTAGAATATCAGAGTAGCAGTTTAAGATCAACATCTGACTTAAAGTATCACCAATGAGAGAATTTCAAAGTTTATTAGAGTAAAGCTTTACTGTTTAACATCAATTTTCGTATATCACGAGACATTGATATTCAAAATCACGACACTTTTCAGCCATCGAGGGACATCAAAATAAAAGGGATTTAGAGAAAAAAATATTTTAAGGAACTATAATCCTCTATGACGTATCTGAGTTCGAAACTCACTCTACACAAAACATTTAGTAATAAAGCATCAACTGTGAGCTAGGGTCATACTTTCAAGAAATCCAACTAACGATGAAAAAACATTTTTAAAGGAAATAAAAGTAATCATATTTTAAAACAAACGAAATACCAATGGTCATCCCACAAGTTTGATAAGTCGAATTGCAAAAAGTCATTTAGCCTAGCAATAATCAGCGTAACCAGAACATATTGTCAATAGCTGAGGAACGAAGGAAAAGAAAGAAAAATACACATTAAATTTGAGCAATTCAAAATCAAAGTTTGCGCTGTCGACAACTTCTCACACTTGAGTAAACTTCTCACACTTGAGTAAACTTCTCACACTTGAGTATTAACCCATAAATAGTTATGTCCACTATGCCATGAAACTACACAGTAAATAACATCTACAAGCAATTGTTTGTTCCATTCCATACTAGTAATATTGGTAGTCTTATCGAGGTTAGTCTTAAAGTTTTAAGATGTACCAATATATTTCTAAGTATGCTACTATCACAAATTAAGATCGACTGAAACAAAACACTCTCACCTTAACCGATTATCGAAGCAAATTAGTCTAACAATTTCTAAACAGTCAATGTCCATTTTCTAAAATATTTAATTTCCTTATACACACCAAATTATAAAAAAATCCTCTGGGCAACCGGCTTATGAAAAACGTTGGCAAAAGAATCAAGATGATTTAATAAATTCTATGACATATCCTTGACTTACATTTAGATATCGTCGGGAATTGAAGTAGAATACAATAACTACCTGAAACTAATCAAAAGTGTATCGGTAACCTTTAGTTAGCTAAAGCATATGGCTCTCCTTCCGAAATCCTAAAGTAATAGCGTAACATGTGTCACTACGCCAACATACAAGATCGTAAATGGCATAGGTACTAACGAGAATCGAACCAAATACATCTAGGAAAAAGTTTCTTACGTTTAACTATAGAACTGACTACTATAATTTATCCAAACCTTTGAATTTGTTACCAGACGAAAAACATCTTTTGGAAAAATAGGGGAAGTGCAGGGAGGATAAACCGAGCATTGAACCTATGGCTCCCCATTCGGAGCACCTCTCCTATTAATCTGATTGTTACTACATAACCCTAGATTATTTTTTTAGCATAATTGAATGGATTATTCTCTGCTATTAGCTTTACTCACATTACCGTATGCAATAATCAAAATAAAGATCTCAAATCAATATCCAAACTATCCTAAAATACGATAATAATAATAATTTTGAACTGTACAACTCGATCGTAACTTAAGACTAATCACTTTCAGGGCGAATATGGTATTACATAACGCTTTTTTTAACTTCAAATGCAACTAATATCACAGTATACTTCGATTTTGACAGAACAATATCTGTTGAATTCATATTAAATAAGAAGGTTAACTATTCCATTTACAAATGAACTAAACTTATAAACAAATGTATACGAAATTGTTGGATTATTGTGCTAGTATCATCGAGCACAACATATAGTATTAAATTTCTGTATAAACTAACCATTCTAGAAAACAATAACTGACAAACTGAGATATCCTCTACTCGCCTGCCCTAGCTCGCTGAACGCTGTGGCCTCGAAAGGCTCCGATAAAACTTTTGATACAAAAAAATAGGATTCGAGAGCTTCCGCCACTCATATATCATAATACAGTAATTTTGTAACCTGATACAGCAGCCTGAAAATAGTGATTATCAATCCTCATACTAGAGAGATTCCGTGGTTAAACATCTACTACCAATTAAGATCCTAATTTCCTATTTTGAGTCTACTTCAACTCTCTCTCGATACTGACTACAGAACAGAAAAAACGGGTCCGTCTTCTAGATATATATATATTTCTTTTAGCCTAGTTAGAAATAAATCCCTGTTACAGAGGTAACCAGGAAAAGTACAAGAGATCCTGATGTGCTTTAGAACTATTATTGTAAACATGCTTTTTTTAATTCACGAATAAGTGATTTCTTATTTGCTGAATCTGTATTCTTATACGAAAGTTGTACTTCCTATAGAGAAGCTCTGAATTTCTAAAAACCAGCATAAAACATTCACATTGTAATTCGACACTGTAATTGTACCAGGTGATAAATATAGTCATTATAGTTAAATATAGCTGATAAATATTGAGACAGAACAATTAACTGAAAACTGCGTTTAACTGTTGTGTTATACGGCACGAGAGCACATCTCAAAACAACACAGTCGCGTCTGGTGGGCATTCAAGGCCTGCATAACCCTAAATTTAACAATGGAATTATGCACGTACTGAACATTTGCAGAACAAAATAACAGGCACAGTGAATAGCATATTTATTACTAACAGAAACGTCGTGCTTTATCTACTTATCCTCAGCGTGTACTCTGCAAATATTAAACAATATTGGCCACATGACTAAATCTCAAATGATTTATCCTTTCCACAATCCAATTTCGCCACACACTATTACAGTTATTCATCCTCGGTAAGACATGAGCACGCTTCAAAGAAATGTTAGATCTTATCTTCATCACTTATATCAAGTAAGTTAACAATAAACATGGCGGAATAAACAAAACATAAATTTTAAACATCAAGTAATTTAAATTTCTCTATGTTCTACTTTTCATATCAAGAGGTAATTGCTGTCATATAAAATGATAATTACTACAACTATGGTGCTAACCCGGAGAGGAAGAAGAGAGAAAGATTTGGAAATTAACCACTCATTATCATAATAAATTCTGTTACATACCAAAATAAAGAATTATGGTTGACCCCTTTTTGTCTTCCTTTCACTTTCAAACGCCAATATCACAACTTAAATTTCCGGTAGTCCTAATTGTTGAATAGTTGGGAGTCAACTTGAAGTTTCTCTCTCTCCGTTATAACTTACCGCTTAGATTGGGGAGGATATCATACATTTTCTATTATTCTTTCCCTAGATTTCGAACAAAACCTAGGGAAGCTGAATTACAAGATCTTATTTTCTTCAACCGCCGCCATTAATACACTCTCTCCTCTCGCGTTCTTTTTGCGCGAAAAGAAAAAGAAGACTACTAATTGGCCTATACTATGCGTGATTTGGCTCACAGCTCTGATTGGCCACAATCATAATATTCACGGAAAATCTGGCGAAGAAAATAAACACAATTCTCCTCTTTTTTTCCGAAAGCACCGAAATGCAGTATCTCACCTCTATATTATGACAAGGCACCAATACGACTAATTGTTGTTTTTATCAATTACTAATCACAAAATGTGTTTAGTAAAATTTATCCACAGAAATGTTATTTAGTATAATAAAAATAAAAATTTCTAGACTATTACTAACGTAATTTAAAATATCCTAAATGGAACGAAATCCTTCAAGGGTTCGTTACATATCTCTCGGCGCTTTGAGAAAAATTTTGATAATTCAAAATTTTAACTATATGCTAAAAGCTTTTGACGTAGTCTTATATTTATGCTAAGATCTTACCTCAACTGAACGCAGACTGACATTTCTTCCTTTATTTAATTTATTTACATTGTATTTAATGGGAAAGAATAATCTTTCAATAATTCTTCCCGTTTGTGCAAGGAAGAATTAAAGAATTTTAAGTTATGAAAATTCTTCGTGCCTGCATTTTCTCCAGTTAAAGTATGTAGTACTGCACTATTTCGTAAAATTTTACTTATCACGTACGATCCTATATAACATTGTAGCCATGTGCTGGTTTCTCTCTTAAGAGCAGATGACAAGTGATGAGTTTCAATGGTTACTAGTTCACCTTCTTTTAGCACTAGTTGATTTTGTTGTTTCTTCTGAACTCTCTTATTAGTTTTTGAGTGGACAATTAAATGCTTACGGGTATTATCAACCGCTTTTAACTCAGGAGGCCAAGGAAATGATCTTTTGAAAACATCTGTAGCTGAATAAGATAGGAATATTTCTGAAGGAGTACATCCAACACTAGCACAAAGGAATGATTAAGTAACTCCTGTATATGTTGAAGGTACTTCACCCAGTTTGGTGGGTTCCACACTCTAAACGAATAATTCGGTTAAGCTCTTTGTGACTACGTTCGGTTACGCCATTGCTAGACGGAGAATAACTAGATGTATAGATGAGTTGAACGTTCTTTTGTAAGCAATAATCCTTCCAATGTTTAGAAAGGAATTGGGAACCTTTATCCGAAATAATATAAGGTGAATATGGGAACAAATAAAAATAATGTTTCTCAAGGGTGGTAATTATCTCTTTTGTATGGGCTCTTCGCAAAGGGAAATAACAAACAAAGCGTGTATATATGTCTATGATCGACAATATATAGTAATATCCTTGACTCCCTGGAAGCTTGCCTACAATGTCAATTCCCAATTTATCATGAGGAGTTTCTGCTTCAATATGACACTCTTCTTTCATGATAGCGCGATTAGAAAATTTTGTCTGCGCACAGTGAATACAATCACGTATGTATTGTTTAATATATTGTTTCTGTCCCTTCCAATAAAACAAAGATCTGCAAAATTGGAAACATTTCCGGGCACCAAAATGTCCTTTATTGTGAATTAACTGAATAATCTTGGTAGTGTTCGCTTCTGGGACTACCAACAGCCATCGCTCTGTGTTACTTACTTTATAATACAATAATCCCCGATAAACGGTGACGTTATCATTCTCGCGAGCATCTTCGAACCATCTTTTTAACTTTTGGCAGAAGCTATCTGTCGCCTGGTTTTCCCGTATGTTTTTCAAATCAAAGTCTGAATAATCAGATAATGCCAAGAAATTAACGTAATACGTTTCAGGCTCGAAGCTGATTTCCGGAGGAGTCCGGCTTAATGTATCAGCTACGAAATTAAGCTTTTCAGTATAGTGTTCGAATATTAAATCAAATTTTTGAAGTTTTAATAAGATTCTAGTAGTACGAGGGTCCAGATTCTTCAACGTGAAGGCATGTGTAACCGCCGCATTATCTGTGTGTACATAGGTTCTGTGCCCCATTATATATTGTTGAAAATGCTCACAAAGAAATAAAACCGATAAAAGTTTTAATTGGAATATAGATAACGACAATTCATATGACTTACCTCGTCTACTTGCATAGCCAATCACATTTGCTCCTCTTTATCATCCAGATTTTGAGCCAGGTATCCAGCCAAATTCTCCATACTGGCAGCACTATATAGATGAAAAGGAAGAGAGAAATTGGGCTGGCCTAATGCCGGTGGTTGACTCATTATTTCTCTCAATTGTTGAAATCTTTCTAACGCTTCTTGGTCCATCATAAATTTTACATCCTTTTTAATCAAATTGTAAAGTGGTGCTGTAAAACTAGCAAAGTTAGGTACAAATTTTTGGCGCCAACCAATTAATCCCAAAAATTTACGCATCTGCTTCTTAGTCTTGGGTGTAGGGAAACACCGGATTGGTTCATTATGTTTTGGATCTACCTGAATCTTTCCTCCATCTATAATATGTCCAAGAAAATGAATTTCAGTCTTAATAAAACTACATTTTCTGAAATTAAGCGAAAAATTTGCCTTTTCAAAAATTTCAAATGCCTTTTCCAAATGATACAAATGTTCGTCTACGGTATTACTCTTGACAAGAACATCATCCAGGTACAAAAGGATAAATTGGTTCTCGGATGGGTTAAAGAACGTATTCATAACATGTTGAAAAATGGCAGGGGCAGACTTTATGCCTTGGGGCAGAACCGCCATGACATATTGACGTCCCCTATATATGAAACTTGTGCACGGGTACGAGTCTGGATGGAGACTGATACCGTAATATGTGGATGAACAATCAAAATTTGTGAAGAAACGGGCCTGCGCAACTCGGTTTAAAATTTCTGCAATAGGTTCTACTTGGACCTTAGGTGCAATTACCTTTTTGTTAGTAGCTCTAAGGTCTAAGACTGGACGAACACCTCCAGTTACTTTCCGCACAACGTGTACTGGATTGCGATATGGCGAAAGTTGTGGTTTCGCTATTCCTAAATCTATCCACTTTTTTAACTCAATTTCAAATTCATCCTGCATTGCTTGCGGAACTGAGTAACATGGCCCAACGACAGGTTCGCTATCTATAAGCTGAATTTTGTAGGGAGCGGTCCTAACTTTAGGCGGATATTCTGAAAACAGCCACCTATATCTTAGTAAGATTTGGCATAAGCGTTCACGTACTGCCCCTGATAAATCTACTCGAGATTTAATGTATTGTTTTATTTCTTCGATTGTAACATTACAAGAAATCTCTAAAGTTGGTTCAGTCATACTTTCCTTCTCTGTAAAATGGTCACTATTATTATTATCTAGATTAGCAGAAGAGATTGCAACCAATAATACATTAGGCTGACCAGTTTTGATTTTTACATTTCCGGCCAAATCTTGTAAATGAATTTCCTTATCTTTACGATTAATGATCGCCTGATACTTATCAGGAAATGGACACCCAAGTATTAGGTCCGTGCGGAGATATTTTATCACAAATATAGAAATTTCAAAAACATACCCTTGAATATTCAAATTAAAGGTCTGTACTCCTTGAATAGAAAATTTCTCCTGGCCTGTGAAAGCTCCAACAGTTAAACCTCAGTACGGGTGAAGTTTTGCAGATGCAAACTTGCTATTTATAGATTTCCATATACCCCAATCCATTACGCAAATTTCGGCTCCTGTGTCTATCATACACTTCAGATTTACTCCCCCTATTGTTCCTTTAATTACAGGTGACGGAGAGAAATAATGCCCTCCGTTTTCTGTCACTTCATCTTCGATAACAAAATTAACATTGAATCTAAGCTCATCGGTGATTTCCGAATTAGTTAAAGTCAGAAAAGGATTACCTACATTCTCTGGAACTATCTTTTCTAAGTTTTCGACGGGAATATTCTCCCTTTCGCAGTTACGTCATCCCATCGCAGAAAGTAACTGCGAGTCTAGTTTTCCGAGCTGTGGGGTAGTGCTTCCGTAGGAGGATTAGTATCATTTTTGCGATTATCTAAGGGCGATTCCCTATCTAGCCTTTCTTCGGAATTCAGACTTCTTCCTCTAGATCTAGGATTTCTCTGCCTACCATGACCATTAAATCGAACATCTCCTTCCCCATTATCAGTCGGTCTTTCATATGTTCCACCTCGAAAAGGATTTGAATTACACTATTACTATTACTCAGATTGCTTCCATTACCTAAATTATCTCCTTGACGATCACCATCGTTAGGTCCTCTAGGTCTCAAATTCTGGAAATTATTTCTCCAGTAAGGATTAAAATTCTGACAACCTCGCCGTCCGCGACTAGGATAACTTGGATACCGATTACCGTTTGTCCAATTATGTTGACTTCGACCATTCCTGCTCCCAGAGGTCAACGAAGAATAACTTAGGAAATCCGTTTGGCTACTACTGTTCACTCGGTTAATAGATTTGGCAGCTCTAAATTTTCTAACATCAAAACTACGATTATAACTGGTAACTTAACATGAGGGAACGTTTCTTTTGGGTGTCCTGACAGAGCAGTTACCTTACTCATTAGTTCGTCTACATCTGTGCATAAGTGCGCCGCAAGTAACCGAGATTCTTTAGATGGGAGGCAATTTATTACAAGATCAATAATCTCGGCTGAATTAGGTAATTCCGTTATGCTGTAATAACACTCGACAAGATACCAGGTAAAGTCTAATAGAGTAGGAAATCTAGACTTATCGTATCTCATCGCATGTAATGCCCGTTTTTGCGCACGTTCAATTCTATCATTACAATACTGACCCTTAAATAACCTCACGAAATCTGCATACGTGTGAATTTCTTGTGCAACTGAACGATACCACGCTTCGGCCGATCCAGTAGGACATTTTTCTGCTATTAACAACGCATGAGTATCTGATAACTGATATAAATCCATACATCTTTGTAACTCGCAAAAATTGTCGAGGGGCACCAGGACTGATGTCTCCCGAGTAAATAGGAAAACTATTTAAATCTTTCATCTTTAATCCAGATTGAAAAAAAGTTCCAATAGGCCTAGTTGGCGCTTGGGTTATGGGTTGATTTATTATTTTCAAAGATGGATTCTCACCTGCAGTTAAAACTGGATGTCCTCCACAAGGTTTAACCACTGGATTTTGTTTTAAATTAGGCACCACATTTGGCCTAAGGTTACCCCATTCAACGTTGGAGGCTCTATCAATAAAAGTGAAATCCATAGGTTTTTCATACTGTGTCCCATTACCGAGGTCAGCCCCATTATAAGGCCAATTAGCAGAAATGTCTTGCAAAACAGGGCTTTCACCCTCAACAATCGGCTTTAATGTTACAGGAGGGGTTGGATTTACAGGTTCCACATTCGCTGATGAATTACTAAACACTCCTACCGCATCAACGCTCTTTTCGGCAGCTTTTGTTTCCATATGGTCAAAAGTTTTTAATTGCAATCTATTACATGGAGATTCTACATTAGCAGTCCCTATTTTGTATAATTCATTGACTCTAATTTCTAACTTTTCCATTCTCTCATTTACACAAGCAACTTCCCTTTTAGTCACTAATTCAGACAACTTATTGTGAATTTCCCTTTGCTCTGCACGTAACTGCTCTAAGCCATTGCAACTTTCAGTTAACCTTTTCTGCATTATTTGAACTTCTGACTGACATTGATTTACCTGTGGCGTAAGAACTTGTACATTTCGATTTTGATTTTCAACTACTACCTTAAGAGTATCTACCTCAGATGTTAAATTCTCAACAATTACTTTACAATTAGCTACATCTGTGTCAGTTTTCTCAATATGTTCATTAAGTTCATTCGCCACTAACTTTAATTCCCTTTTGGCTTCTAATTGAACTTTATCAATTCGTACTACTAAATTGATAATCGACGCCGAGAGATTTTCTCTAGTTTCGGCCAAATCCCGCTTCAAATCATTACTACTTTCATTTATATCCTTTTCTATCCCTTCTCTCATATCTAACATCATTTGTTGCATCATTTCTCTAAAAGCTTGTAATGGCACGGCCTCACTCGACAAATCTCGTATAGGGGTGGAGGTGGCACGGGGGACACCAGCAGGTATCTCCTCATCATTCTCATCATTTACTTTGACTTCCTTAGCCTTCTCATCGTTAGTTAGCACCGACGCTAACAAGGACGTTTTACATTTATCACAATACAATGGAGTTACATTCTGCATCTTACTGCCTGTTTCCGAAGTCTCCGGAAGACCGAGACACCTGTAATGATGCCAGTAATTACATCGGTCACATCTAGCAGCATACGTATTAGCTGACTCATCAGAATCATTTCCACAACATCCGTACTCATCTTTAGTTTTCGTTACACTACCGAGACTATCTCCCGTATTATCCATACTTTTTCTTTACATCAATATCCACAAAATATGAAAATTAGTCTTAATAGTAAGAAAATCTTTATACTTTCTCTTATGTTATACAATAACTCTCTCTCTGTCTTCCTTCGGGTTTTAGGCACCATAGTTGCAGCAATTACCATTTCTCACTAATTATACCTTAACTCTAACATTGAACCAAAAGATAGCATGGTCTCCAGTGAGACAAGTCCTAACTCGACGGTCGCCAATCTGTAATCATATAACCGACTCTCTCTCTCTCTCTCTCTCTCTCTCTCTATATATATATATATATATATATATATATATATATTGTACTATATATTTATTATTACTAAACAAAGAAAGACAAAGCTTTTAACTTATAATTATACATCCTCAAATTACTGAAACAGGTTCTTGTCTCATCAAGACACCCGGGCCATCCTTTGGTTCTCTTTCCATAAGGCTAAAAGTTTTGGTTTATATTCAGTAAGCGTACTATATCAATTAATACTACTATTACATAGTGAAAATTGAAATAAAATATAGTGAATATAGAAGAGGATACATTTATTTCTCCATGGAGTAAAAGAAAAAAAAACAAGTTGTCAAAACAAATTAATGGATAAACATATTAGAATATAAAAGGGAATAAATTACAATCAGTTGCGGAAGGACTTCCCCATCAACTTCATAAAACAGTAACATTCATGGAATGACATTAATATTGCTTTGACAAAACATTCTATCATTAAGTACTTCAAGAGAGATCAAAAGAAAAAAATTACTTGTATTTCACTTACAGCTTCATCAAGGAAAAGAAAAATATTAAATCAATTGTTTAAAGCTTTAGATTGACTTATTCAAAGGAGTATGAATATATCATGAAACTTTCAATAATAAAAAGAATGTCTATCTACATATATATTATATATTGGAATCACCATTCTTGAGGCCAATGTAATCTCTCATTTCAGGAGGCAAAGAAGGATCCATTAAAAAATGAAGGTAATTTTTCAAATGTCTTTAAACGATATATAACTAAATCACTGTCATTTCAAGTTCTTGATTAATAAGTTGTGGATTTATAGTGGGTAAAGTTTTAAGTTCCCCTTTCCTAACATAGAAAAAAGTAAAAAAATCACAGATGGACCATAGGTATGTCACGCTACGTGGATAATCATCGTTTGTTATAGCCGTCTTTAATATTAGGTAAGGAATAAAAAGAAATACTGTTCAATCGATAACGTAACTTCACTATAGCTTTTCCATGCAATTAACTTTTAGATGGTACTATTCCTTTTAAAATTTCCTAGGTAAACAATAAAATATATATGGTGGATCATATATCCTCTCCACTATTTGCCAAGAAGGATTGATGAATAACGATTTATCAAAGAGACCGTAATTTGGATTGTCATAAACTAGAGACTGGGAATGTCCCCAAAAGAGTAGTTGAATAACCTTACGATGATGGTTTTTGTTCTCTACAATGGCGTCTCTCTCGATCTATTAGAACTGGTATGTTATAATACTGACTTTTAACTTAAATAGCGGGCGGTACAAGCGGTATCGTTCTTTCCGAAAAACCTATATAATGTTCAAGATGATCTTCCAAGCACTACAGTTAACTTCGACGAAAGATTATATTTGAACTCCCCAACCAGTCACTAAACTGTCTGTTCAATTTTGTAAACAAAAGAGAGAAAAGCGTCGATGGAACACTATTGATCAGCTGCATCTCTATTACTTGGCGTTATAGATAATTATTTACACACGCACGAGGGGTCTTACAAAGTTCTACTATAATTACATTAACTTCGTAATACATTAGTATGGCATTAGAATGCAGGGAATAGTCTCGTTAATGTACGGGTCTATTTAAGAAAACTCCCCGGCTTCGAATAATATACATTTTATCAACATCATATTACCTCCGTCGACTATCTAATTTTTTTATTAACATATTTCTGTATCATTACAAACATTCTTGCATCTATTCATCGCAATTCAATATTTAACATTATGTTATTTCATACAGCGTTACTCATAAACGCGAAGATTAATTCTCATCTTTCATATATCAATAAATCTAGAAGCCATTTAAAATCTAAATCACAAAACCCCGCATAACTACGACAGCAGCGTTTACTCAACTAACGCATCGCATTTCGAAATTCCACCTGCAATGGCTCAATTACCACAAACATAAATTACGACCCATTTCAAATTTCAATCATAATAATTCGTACGAATGTATGTTTTTTATATTTCTTTTTTTTCATGGTTTTCAAAATATACAGCAGAACCAATAGTTCTGAGCTTTTACAAGATTTACGTAACTACCTTTAATATTTCTACCGGGGAAGCGCCAACGAAAAAACTAATTAATTTGTTACATAGTTTTCAAAATTCGTGTTAAATACAGTATTATTATTATTTCTAGAATATCAGAGTAGCAGTTTAAGATCAACATCTGACTTAAAGTATCACCAATGAGAGAATTTCAAAGTTTATTAGAGTAAAGCTTTACTGTTTAACATCAATTTTCGTATATCACGAGACATTGATATTCAAAATCACGACACTTTTCAGCCATCGAGGGACATCAAAATAAAAGGGATTTAGAGAAAAAAATTTTTTAAGGAACTATAATCCTCTATGACGTATCTGAGTTCGAAACTCACTCTACACAAAACATTTAATTATAAAGCATCAACTGTGAGCTAGGGTCATACTTTCAAGAAATCCAACTAACGATGAAAAAACATTTTTAAAGGAAATAAAAGTAATCATATTTTAAAACAAACGAAATACCAATGGTCATCCCACAAGTTTGATAAGTCGAATTGCAAAAAGTCATTTAGCCTAGCAATAATCAACGTAACCAGAACATATAGTCAATAGCTGAGGAACGAAGGAAAAGAAAGAAAAAAACACATCAATTCATAATCAAAGTTTGCGCTGTCGACAACTTCTCACACTTGAGTAAACTTCTCACACTTGAGTATTAACCCATAAATAGTTATGTCCACTATGCCATGAAACTACACAGTAAATAACATCTACAAGCAATTGTTTGTTCCATTCCATACTAGTAATATTGGTAGTCTTATCGAGGTTAGTCTTAAAGTTTTAAGATGTACCAATATATTTCTAAGTATGCTACTATCACAAATTAAGATCGACTGAAACAAAACACTCTCACCTTAACCGATTATCGAAGCAAATTAGTCTAACAATTTCTAAACAGTCAATGTCCATTTTCTAAAATATTTAATTTCCTTATACACACCAAATTATAAAAAAAAATCCTCTGGGCAACCGGCTTATGAAAAACGTTGGCAAAAGAATCAAGATGATTTAATAAATTCTATGACATATCCTTGACTTACATTTAGATATCGTCGGGAATTGAAGTAGAATACAATAACTACCTGAAACTAATCAAAAGTGTATCGGTAACCTTTAGTTAGCTAAAGCATATGGCTCTCCTTCCGAAATCCTAAAGTAATAGCGTAACATGTGTCACTACGCCAACATACAAGATCGTAAATGGCATAGGTACTAACGAGAATCGAACCGAATACATCTAGGAAAAAGTTTCTTACGTTTAACTATAGAACTGACTACTATAATTTATCCAAACCTTTGAATTTGTTACCAGACGAAAAACATCTTTTGGTAAAATAGGGGAAGTGCAGGGAGGATAAACCGAGCATTGAACCTATGGCTCCCCATTCGGAGCACCTCTCCTATTAATCTGATTGTTACTACATAACCCTAGATTATTTTTTTAGAATAATTGAATGGATTATTCTCTGCTATTAGCTTTACTCACATTACCGTATGCAATAATCAAAATAAAGATCTCAAATCAATATCCAAACTATCCTAAAATACGATAATAATAATAATTTTGAACTGTACAACTCGATCGTACCTTAAGACTAATCACTTTCAGGGCGAATATGGTATTACATAACGCTTTTTTAACTTCAAATGCAACTAATATCACAGTATACTTCGATTTTGACAGAACAATATCTGTTGAATTCATATTAAATAAGAAGATTAACTATTCCATTTACAAATGAACTAAACTTATAAACAAATGTATACGAAATTGTTGGATTATTGTGCTAGTATCATCGAGCACAACATATAGTATTAAATTTCTGTATAAACTAACCATTCTAGAAAACAATAACTGACAAACTGAGATATCCTCTACTCGCCTGCCCTAGCTCGCTGAACGCTGTGGCCTCGAAAGGCTCCGATAAAACTTTTGATACAAAAAATAGGATTCGAGAGCTTCCGCCACTCATATATCATAATACAGTAATTTTGTAACCTGATACAGCAGCCTGAAAATAGTGATTATCAATCCTCATACTAGAGAGATTCCGTGGTTAAACATCTACTACCAATTAAGATCCTAATTTCCTATTTTGAGTCTACTTCAACTCTCTCTCGATACTGACTACAGAACAGAAAAAACGGGTCCGTCTTCTAGATATATATATATTTCTTTTAGCCTAGTTAGAAATAAATCCCTGTTACAGAGGTAACCAGGAAAAGTACAAGAGATCCTGATGTGCTTTAGAACTATTATTGTAAACATGCTTTTTTTAATTCACGAATAAGTGATTTCTTATTTGCTGAATCTGTATTCTTATACGAAAGTTGTACTTCCTATAGAGAAGCTCTGAATTTCTAAAAACCAGCATAAAACATTCACATTGTAATTCGACACTGTAATTGTACCAGGTGATAAATATAGTCATTATAGTTAAATATAGCTGATAAATATTGAGACAGAACAATTAACTGAAAACTGCGTTTAACTGTTGTGTTATACGGCACGAGAGCACATCTCAAAACAACACAGTCGCGTCTGGTGGGCATTCAAGGCCTGCATAACCCTAAATTTAACAATGGAATTATGCACGTACTGAACATTTGCAGAACAAAATAACAGGCACAGTGAATAGCATATTTATTACTAACAGAAACGTCGTGCTTTATCTACTTATCCTCAGCGTGTACTCTGCAAATATTAAACAATATTGGCCACATGACTAAATCTCAAATGATTTATCCTTTCCACAATCCAATTTCGCCACACACTATTACAGTTATTCATCCTCGGTAAGACATGAGCACGCTTCAAAGAAATGTTAGATCTTATCTTCATCACTTATATCAAGTAAGTTAACAATAAACATGGCGGAATAAACAAAACATAAATTTTAAACATCAAGTAATTTAAATTTCTCTATGTTCTACTTTTCATATCAAGAGGTAATTGCTGTCATATAAAATGATAATTACTACAACTATGGTGCTAACCCGGAGAGGAAGAAGAGAGAAAGATTTGGAAATTAACCACTCATTATCATAATAAATTCTGTTACATACCAAAATAAAGAATTATGGTTGACACGTTTTTGTCTTCCTTTCACTTTCAAACGCCAATATCACAACTTAAATTTCCGGTAGTCCTAATTGTTGAATAGTTGGGAGTCAACTTGAAGTTTCTCTCTCTCCGTTATAACTTACCGCTTAGATTGGGGAGGATATCATACATTTTCTATTATTCTTTCCCTAGATTTCGAACAAAACCTAGGGAAGCTGAATTACAAGATCTTATTTTCTTCAACCGCCGCCATTAATACACTCTCTCCTCTCGCGTTCTTTTTGAGCGAGAAGAAGAAGAAGACTACTAATTGGTCTATACTAAGCGTGATTTGGCTCACAGCATTTGAATTTGTTACCAGACGAAAAACATCTTTTGGAAAAATAGGGGAAGTGCAGGGAGGATAAACCGAGCATTGAACCTATGGCTCCCCATTCGGAGCACCTCTCCTATTAATCTGATTGTTACTACATAACCCTAGATTATTTTTTAGCATAATTGAATGGATTATTCTTGGCTATTAGCTTTACTCACATTACCGTATGCAATAATCAAAATAAAGATCTCAAATTAATATCCAAACTATCCTAAAATACGATAATAATAATAATTTTGAACTGTACAACTCGATCGTACCTTAAGACTAATCACTTTCAGGGCGAATATGGTATTACATAACGCTTTTTTTATCTTCAAATGCAGCTAATTTCACAGTATACTTCGATTTTGACTTCGGGAGATAAGTGATCATTACACTATGTTATTTTGCACTCATCCGGTAGCCATCACATCTCCTTTCCATAATCCTATTGCAAATGATTTCAAATCGAAATTACAATCCATTACCCTTCATCTCGATTGGGATACATATCAACATGCTATCGAAGATTCTTATAAGCTTATCAATGAAGAGTCTATTTCTGTCAATACCACACATACTTTTATCAAACATGCTGTATCAGCGTCGAAGACAACTTCCACTACCTCTCCACCTCGGAAAATGTCAAACCGTACCTGTACGTCTCATCATCCACATTAGTGGAATGCCGAATGTCAACAAGCAGTCAATAATTGTTAAAAATCTCTGATATTTTTCAAGACCAGAACAAAATACGATGTTCTTCATTACCGCAAATGTAAAGCCATTGTTAAAAGGATAACCTTACATTACAAAAGGGAAAGTTGGGAACGTTTTTGTAATAATCTTTCCTACCTCACTCCCAAATACAAGATTTGGAGTTTCTTCAAGCACCGAATTCATCCTTCTTATAATTCACGACCGCAGTCTATGCATCGCTTAGATGACCAGCAATGAACCAATGATTTTCACCAACAATTGGCTCCCTGCACTGTCAATAATTCTCGGCGTCATCCTTTACCTTTTATTCTGCCACATGGATCTTCTGTTTTGGAAACTAGTTTTTCAGAAGTGGAACTCGACTTTGTTTTTCAGCATCTTCATGCCAACACCTCTCCAGGCATAGATGGTATTTATTATAAACATTTTACCTCTCTTTCCGTTCGTGGGAAGGTTCTGTTATTACAAATATATAATACAATTTGGGACACCGCCAAATTCCATCTCAACGGAAACAAGTTCTTATCGTTCCTACTTTAAAAAAACAAACAGCATATTGGCAAAACGGACAACTATAGACCAATCGCATTACTTCTTTGCTCCAAGATATTTGAAGACTTACTTTTATCCAGATTATAGTGGTTTTTGGAACATAATCAAATTTTTCCTCCTACTATCACTGGCTTTCGAAAAGCCACCTCTACATACGACGCACTTGAGCCACTCATTCTTGACATTTATCAGGCTTATCTTGAAAAACGATTTGTTATTGCAGTTAGCGTAGACTTGAGCATACGACTCAATTATCTTAGATCTCATTCAAAAGCCATACATGTATAAAATACCTTCCAAATTTATTAGAATCATTCATAACTTGTTAATCAACAGAAAGATTTTTTATCAAACTTAACACGCATTATAATAAACCTACAACTACATTGGTTGGCTTACTCCAGGGAAGTAAGTTAAGTCCTACTCTTTTCAACCTCTATATATTGGACCTCATAACAGAACTTAACCATGAAGGAAAACTGTATTCGTATGCTACGGATGATCTTCACCGAGGGATAATTTTTATTGAACAAACCTTACAGAAATTCTTACGTTGGTTTATGAACAATGGTATCGACATCAACTGGGAGAAAATTGTATACTCCGTCTTCACACGAAGACGTTATACACTCCCTATCATTCATATCGACGATCGCACGTTACGCTATATTCGCCACCTTAAATGCCTTGGGTTTTATTTGGACACGAAAATGACTTGGACACCTCACTTAGCTCTGTTGTCAACCGCCTTGGATTCGTATTTCAACATTCTTAAAAGGTTAAGTTCAAAACGTTGGGGACTCAATCCAACTTGTATTTACAAAATTATTACACACTGTATGATGGCAAAAATTCTTTGTGGAAGCATTTTTTTGAGAAGATGAAATATTTTTACTAGCTAGTAACCAAAGTTGTATGATGCACTTAAAATCATCCTTTCCCAACCTACCTTCTGCCCGAAAAATGCTCTATTTGAGGAAACTGGTATGATTCCTATTTTACAAATCTCCAAAAGGAAGAATCCTCTTATAGCACACCTTCATCAGATTAAAACAGACATCAGAAGGTGCCGTATAGAAGTAACTCACCATGGCTAGTCAGCGCGATTTTTAAAGTTCACACGTACGAAGGAATGATCCTACAATCTCCATCACTGCCATGCTACATATTTCATTATACAACGAGTTTGGTGCAAATAAAGACAATTCTTCCCCATTACAGCTCCTCTTTGACTTCAGGACATTTACCAAATATCAGTAAGTACATTTGTCATTCTTCTCTGGATCAGCTATCTTCAAGTTGTATGCTTGTTTTTACAGATGCATCTAAATACATACATCAGAATGTCAGCGCAGCAGTTGTTGTTCCTACTCTTCATATTACCAAAAAAAAAAAAAAATTCAAACTTCCTCAATATTTTACCATCTTTGAAGGCGAGATCTTTGAAATTCGGCAAGCTCTTTTATTAATCAAAAAATTCAACTTTCCGATGCCTGTATCTGCTGTGATGCTCTCAGTGTCCTTAAAGCTTTGAGACACACCCATTGGAATGTTAAAACTACTTGGATTCTTTCAAATATAATTTTTTTTATACCATCAACTTCAAGAACAAGGATATATTACACACTTTTTACACATGAAATTGCAATCTAATATCAAATTTCACAATGATACCAACCTAGCTGCAAAATCTGCGTGTACTGGTGGACAACCAGCTTTTAGTAAGTTAGTTATTTAACTTCATTCCCATCATCAAACGGAATCAAGTCCAGACGTTACATATTTGGAAATCCGAAAATAGGCTCGGACAGGGCGACACTATTGGTAAATCATGTCTCTCTCTCAACCCAAACCATGACTTACTAAACATAATTGATCTCGATAAAAAGTAATTCTATTCTAACGTCTTCTCTTAACACCACCTTAACGCCTTATAAATTATATCAAATTCATAAATAGGCTACACCTTTATGTTGGTGTCAGCGTTATGTTGGATCTTTAAATCCTTTAATTTTCGTTTGTGAACAATTTAGATAATAAAGGCAGATCTTATATGATCAACAAATTCCACAGAGCACTTTGTTATGGATCTTTTTCTGTCGCACAAATTTCTGTAGCTACAACCTCTTAGACTCTCATCCAATTATTCATTTAATTTTTACAGATAAATGGTATCCATCTCTAAAACTACCAAACTAGATGCACGGTGACATGATTATTGCTATATTATAAATTGGTTTGTTATATCATTAACATCAGGAGTCATTCTACAAGTATTTGACTATGTAATAATCTATTCTAAATCGTAAAATAGCAATAAATACAATTCACATATGTTGAATGTGTTTTAGGCACCTTCACATAAACAACCCATTTTATGTAGGTCCTAGTTGTTGAAGTTCATGGCATTCATAAAACGTATCTTACGAATTTGAACAAAAGCTGAACACTCTTACAAGACTAAAGCTTAACCCCTCCTATGTTGTTGCAGAGTGGTATATTCGATTTTACCAACACTGTCGAAATGAATGATTTGGCACGAACTGTCCAAAGCAAAACAATAACTGCTCCTAGACACTATTTTCAACAAAGCCCGACAGTTTGGCGCGGCGGTGTAGCTTCAAAGAAATAAAAAATAAGTGCTGTATATACTTTTCCCCTTTCACTACCGCTTTAAAAGAGTAACATATATTAAATCCAATAGCATTCATTGCCTGGGAGAAGTTGACAAAGAACATAGCTCGCAATAAACAATAGACAAGACAAATACCAACTCTCTCTCCACTTTTTTTTTCTACATACCATGTTTCCATTTGTCGATACGATTCTCTAGTACCATGAAACTCTTCTTCCATGGCGGAATGGAAAAAGATGATGTAATTGACTCTACTTTACAAGAATATAAACCAAAAAAGTCAGTGGAAAACACGTTATAAAATTTACTTGTTGAGGCTCGTTTTGGCGCCCCCTGACTGTGGCGCCTTGGGCAGTCACCCGGGTTGTCCTGCCCTTGGTGCCCCTGAAATTCAGAGATGATTGCACATGTGTTTAGCATCGTACTAAGGATTTGACTAATGCATGATTATTAAAATTTCCGTATTCACAAGCACGTTTGTGATACTTCCACATGTTGGACGATGCAAGCTACGAACTTTCCACGGGGTTGTCTAAATACATTATGAGAAAGAAAGGTTAAGATGAAATCTTGTTTAATATTTTCTCGCACCTTGTTTTCTCCTAATGTGTTTAGACAGTCTCGTGGAAACGTCGTGGCTTGCCTCTATCGGTATATATATATAGGGTGTTTCAAAACAACACTGACAGTATTTGGGAAGTGATTCCTGACACCAAGATACGACAAAAAGTATAGACCGACCTGGATGTACAAATGGTTACTTTCGGGGTTATAGACTGCCGAAAACATGAAAAAATGAACTTAGCTTCAAGCTTCCATAGCTTCAAAAACTATGGGACCTAGCATAGTCGGGTCAAGACTTCACTTAGGAACTAGTATGTGCCCTATATAAATATCCAAGCTTCAGAATCCTGCGACACTTCTACAATTTTTACAGAGGTAATTGATGAGTAGGGGAGAGTTGCTTTGGGATGGCTCATAAAATGGGATGTTGGCAACACTGCTTTATTAAGCGCGTTGCATGACGCGCTTCGAGTATTAGGCTAGTTTTAGACGGAAGCATTTATTGTAGCGGATGTGCTGCCAAAAATCCCGTATAATATACTATAGCATCCAAAGCATATAGTGCTTTTATACGGTAGCATTTTGATAAGTATCTTGTCGTGACGTAGCAAACAAATCACTGGAGAAGAGCGCAATTATGGCTCCGAAACTAAAAACAGAGATTTCAGTCACTATTTCTTCTAAAGTCCTTTGTTGCATATGCTTATTATGATACAAAGGACTTTCGACTTTGTACGAACAAGGATACTCCTCATATTTTTCAATAAGCGTAATAACAGTATTCCTACTCCAACTCATTTTTCTTTACTACAATTCAATTTCCTACACAAAATATAGAGCGTGGATGTTTGGCTCAAAATCTTCTGCTTCCTTTCCTGATTGCTTCCACGGTGCTGCAATTGGACCAGAAATGCTGGGGAAAATGCTACGAAATAGAGCAGATTCTATCGACAAGAAATGCCATAGGATATGCCATGGCATGGAATGCTATAGCATTTGTTACTTTACACGGTAGTAAATCGATGATACGATTTTTGCTGCGAGAAATGTTACAATAAATGCTTCCGTCTAAAACTAGCCTACGTGTGTAGAGTAGCAAGACTATAGTTGTGAGGAGTTGCAACAAGAAATACATGCGTAATAATTGCAAGTATGTTTGAACAATGTGCTTCTAAAATATTTGAATGGTATATAAAATTCACCTATACTGCTATAAGCGAGAGTTTTGATCTATTTTTTCTGTTGTGACAACTATATAAGTACGTGAATGTTGGCAAAGCACGAAGGCGTCATAGGTATTATGGTGTCTTGTAAAAGCTGATAGTGGTGGAACAGAAGGTGAATTCGTAAGATGGGACAGTAGTTGAAAACCTAAGATGGGACAGCGTCCCATCTTATGAACCTGGCTCAAAGCATGTATCATAATCGTAGAAAAATGTAGAACAAAACATTTCACGTTTCAAGCTTAGTAAATAAGTCTATATTCCTTGAAGAAGCTTTCAGTCTGTTTAACACAAGTTTATTTGCTGAGCATAGGCAATCGAAATGGACTACTTCTGACAATGGGAGAATTTAAATTTATTTTAAGGCAAACTGACATCCTGGGGTAAAAGTGAGGGGAACGCGGTTCGACGCCTTTACCCCACTTCCAAACAATATATAGGGTGTCCCCTACTTCCTAAAAAATAACAATGGGCAAAGATAGCCAATTGGGACACCTGTCCCTTTACCTTTTTAGATCCACTTTTACCCCTGCTGGCATGTATGGGGTATGGGACGTTTGGTCATCCTAGTCTACAACCAATTCCAATGTCTATGATTCGCCTAAGTGTAACTTTGTCCAAATGTTTGGGTGGTGGTGCAAACAACTTGTTTGAAGTGGGAGAAGAAAAGGTCAAAATTCTCATTATAAACTAAACAAAAATGAGTTGTAAGTTACTGTTTATAAAAAAAACATAGGAAATTTGAGGGAAAATTTGTCCAATCTCGCGTTTGTGCTTATGGATCCAACAAAGAAAGTGTTGATAAGTTATTTGACTTATAAGAAAAATGTGTAACAAAAAACATGGATTTACTGCTGGTAATATCTGCAACTGAGATGAAACAGGCATGCAAACTGCATGTAAACCTTGGAAAGTGCTGAGTCAGAAGGGTGGTATTACTACTACCGAGAAGGGTAGAAATGTAACTGTTGTGGTAGAGTCAATGTGTGTGGCGGAAATGTTCCAACGGCATTTATTTTCGCAGAAAAAGGGAGTAGCCAATATTATCAGACAAGGGAGGGGGAGTAGCCTGCAGGTTCGATTCAGTTAGTCTGAACGGATGGCTCACTGCAGAGTTATTCTTTGCATGCATTAAGCATTTCGCTACTTATGTTCAATCATCAGAACAGAATCCTGTACCACTCACTGTACACGGATAGTCCGGATACACATCTCTTACTTCACATCTAGCCACATTTGATTTTGCTTTTCACAATCAGAATGTAATCGTCCTTCTCATTTTGTCCCCACATTGTGCTCATCAAGTGCAGCAGCTGAATGTTTCCATATTAGGCTGCGGCTACGCCGACAACATGGCAGATCCTTCACAGAACATTAACTGGCAGAAGCTTTCAATATCTTATATGGCAAGGCAGCTATAATAGCCAATGCTGCAAGTGGCTACAGTGAAAAACGGACTTCTGGCCTATTGATTGTACTGTTTACGCAGACCTCAATTTCCTTGCTCCTTTAGGTGGACTTTCGCGTAGCACTTCTACTAACACTACAGAGAATGATTTTCGCAACGGCTGTTTTCAAAACCTACAATTACTTCATGAAGGCAGCTTTACTGCAACCTAACCTACAACTAACGAGGTTGTGATAGTGTCGGCATCACAAGAATTCGATAATATTGAACTACCATCCACATTCAAGTGCCTTAGATCTACACTTGAAACATCATGTGTCAGCGTTGAGCAAATAAGTTTTTTTCCAAACTATTTTCAAGTTACAGAATGAGAAGCGAAGACAGTTCGTAGGAAGAAAATGGAAGCACAAGTATTAACTACATCACCGTACAGAACCAGTCTTCTTGCCTTAACATCATTATCATATACACGTGCACACTGGCGCAAATCGCGGTTGGGATAAGGGGGACATATCTCCTCCAATCTTGGAACTGGGGGGACTGTCCCCCCAATAATCCGATTTGAAATGTATTTTTGGGGGGAGAAATGTTATGATTTGTGTCCGATTGCCACAAAGGAAAGTGAGCTGAAATTGATGTTTCCCCAGAATAAGCCTCAAACCTACCCACCTACCAATGCTGAAGACAACTCTGCTCCCCTAATCTTCCATAGCATTTCTTTCAACTTCATAAATATTTTGAATATATATATATATATATATATATATATATATATATATATATATACACAACGTTTTATTTCTAAAAGTAAAGGTTTCGGTACCCTGGACATCAAGTTCATAATGGTTAAAACGTTGCATATTTTTCAGGATATAATAATAATAATAATAATAATAATAATAATAATAATAATAATAATAATAATAATAATAATTATTATTATTATTATTATTATTATTATTATTATTATTATTATTATTATTATTATTATTATTATTATTATTATTATTATTATTAAAGATAATACTTATAATATCTAGCAGCATATCATTGCAGTCTTGGAATTAAAGTTCTTACGTTGATATATATGAAGATGCTTTAAAAATGTCTGATTCTTACATCTTAATTTTATAATATAATAATCGTAATGATAATAAATATTTCTTAGTAATTTGTTTCTTGCTTTTTTTTTTGTTTTTTTTTTTGTTTTGTTTTGTATACAGGCGAAAGTAAGGTGCTATGTTCTCAAAAGGCATCAAGAACTCCACAAATACTGAATTTTAATAACAATACATACAGTACATTGTTCACATAATGTTCTTTAGAATACTAACCATGCTACCAAAATATTCTACAAACCTCTACTAAATTAATGGATAAACTTTGAGAAAAAATCTAGCAGATGTTTTCACTTAATTCTTTTCTTAATAATGATCATCATCATAGGTATTCTGCCCTTACTGACAGGTCACTTGCAGCAGCTGAGAAGCTTCCATGCTCCACGGTCCTCCGCTAACCTCTTCGTCTTCACATATGATCTTTCTGTTTTAATATTATCCATTAATTGTAGTCTCCTTCGCCCTCTGCCTCTCTTTCCCGCCACCATACCCTCTATGACGTCCCTCATAATACAATTTCTTCTTAGGCAATGTCCCTACCAGTTTCTGTTCCTCTCCTTACAATATCTAAAAGTGTTCTTTTCTCCCCCGCCATATGTATATGTAATCGTTCTTACCCGTCCCCCCCAATGTTGAAGACAGATTTGCGCCGCTGCACGTGCGTGTACATTAACATAAACTCTGTAACACAGCGTATAGTACGTAAAAGAAATATTACCTTTCATGAAGCTTCGTCTCAAATATGCCTCGTACATGCCACGGAAGTAATAAATTTGACACATCTGCTGAATGGTATTGTTTACTGTGTAGCGAACCTTAGAGAAACAGAAGAATGGATTCAGTGCTTGTACCGTGAAGGTTGGTCATATTTGTAGTGTTCTAGTGTAACTGGGACGTTTACTTTTGTGTAAATTGCGACGACATGGCGTAAACAGCATGTCCCATCTTAAGATACGTTCTGTCCCAACTTATACGATCTGCTTCATAAGATGGGACGTTTGCAGACTTTGTTTCAAACTATTGTTCTGCACATTTGTTATTTCTTTGGTACAAAAAGATTTATATGCCTTTTAGTACAATGTCCAATGTATCCAATGAGCACATTTGTCTTCTATTTTTTGTAATTTCGAAAGTGTCCCAATCTATGTAACTCTCCCCTACTTCAAATTATATGTCCGTAGCCAAATTCCCTCTATAAAAATTGTTGTGTAAATATATTAGTATTCTGAAACATGTACTTTTGGATAGCATACATATTAGTTCCTAAGTGAAGTCTAGACCCGACTGCGGTAGATCCCATAGTTTTGGAGCTATGGACTTTCAAAATTTAGTTTTTCATGTTTCCGGCGTCTTATAACCCCGAAAGGAACCACTTGTGCACCCAGGTTGGTCTATACTTTTTGTCTTATCATGATGTCTTATACTTTTATCTTGATGTTGGTCTTATACTTTTTTGAATTGCCTCTCAAATGTTGTCGATGTTGTTTTGAAACTTCCTGTATAAGTCGTGAATAGCATAGTCAAAATGTTCCTCAATACGGAAATTTTAACCCATTTATTCCGAAATTAAATTTTTGTTCACAATTTTTTTCATATTTTCCATAATTGGGGACTATTAGTCCAATGCAGTGATTAACTTTTCTGTTAACCCGCATTAACCATCTGATTTACCATGTTCCAATAATGGAACAGCGAGCACGACAGGGTAGGTATAAATTTAGGTAAAAACTAATACAAACTTTTAGTTTGAGTTAGTGTATTGATATTTATTAAAACCAACTAATTTCTAGTCTTTATATAGAGGATGCAATATTATGTTTAATGAGATATGAACAAGACATTATTATTATATAATCCAAATCATATACTCACATAGAAAATTACGGCAATGAGTTTTGCCACTCTTATTTAGCAACGGTTGGAGTCTCTAAATTTGAGAAAGACAGTGAGTCTCTTTAACATGTGATTTCTATCATGTATGAAATTCTAAGAAGCATCGGGAATGCAATGCAATATTCCACTTTTGGCACATTTTTGCTGTCACATGTTTGTTTTTCGGCACTAACAAGCAAATGATCTTCCCTGTCGTTCCAATTTCTTCGGCCACTTCTTTTTCAACGCTTTTCACTCTTGTTGGTGCTCTCCCTATACTCTTGTGGGGTGCGTATTTTCACAGATAAACTCGGACATCTCTCGTGTGAATCCCAATAGATTGAGTTTATCGCCTCTATTCTTGCAACGCTTGCGATACAGTAACCAAGTGTTGACGACAGACACACTTATAGGAAAAGCAGTCAACTGTCAGTTCCACTTCTTCATTCGTATGTTGATTCTCAAATTTGAGACATTCTCATCTAAGCGAACAACGCCACCCAAGAAGAGATTGTAATTGTTAAAAACCCAGCTGGCATATTTATTTCGACGTCCTTCTTTAAGAGCCTGCCTTACTAAAAATAATACAAAATATACCATTTTTCTTTTGCTTGTTTATTCATCAGTGAAAGAAGATAATGAAATGCAAGTCACCACAATCACAGATAATACTATTCTACAACAGAAAATATGAACCTGAAGAATGTTCAGTATTGCCATCCATAGAAATTACAGTGTTGCCAGAAAAACAATTTCCATAAAATCTAAGTTAAGGCAGCGAGTAGAGGAACAAACTCAACTGCATTTGGTTACGTATCATATTGTTTTGGTTTCCTGTGAACTACTTTTTAAATAATAGTTGTATTTAGCTTGTAATAAACAAAATAGTTTTAACATACAGTTATTAAAACTAAATAATAATGTTAATTAAAAAGTAGTTCACAAGAAACCAAAACAACACGATACATAATCAAATGCGGTTGAGTTCATTCCTTTATTCACTGTCTTAACTTAGATTTTAGGGAAATTGTTTTTCTGGCAACACTGTAATTTCTATGGATGGCAACACTGAACATTCTTCAGATTCATATTTTCTGTTGTAGAATAGCATTATCTATGATTGTGGTGAGTTGCATTTCATTATCTCCTTTCACTGATGAATAATCAAGCAAAAGAAAAATGGTAAATTTTGTATTATTTTTAGTAAGGCAGGCTCTTAATGTCCTATTCCATTTTTTAACTTTGGCCATGGAATGTACTCCTGCTTGAGTCGACGCAATGGTAACAATATTGCTGTCATTTTATTGAAACTAGGGCTATACCACTGTTTGCATTTGCTACCTAATGAAATACGCTTTCTTGTTTTTCCAGATCAATAAGTGGTGCGTTTTCAACTCTATTTGCCCTAATCGTTCCTGTTGAGCCATGTCCTTGTTTTTTTTTCTTTCTTCCAATAGGCAAATTATGGTGAAATAATTGTCAAAGTAAAAATTGTAGCTGGATCCCCCTGGCAACACCGAAATCAAATCAAGAACAACACTTCCTTCTACACCAACGTTCAACTCATGTCGTGTATTTCCAGTTGTTGCCCCTTGATAAGATTCTCCTCTGATAAGATAACCCAACAGGGTGCAAAAACACTAAACTTTGTAACCGAATCTAATTGGCTTTCCTTGCATATAATGTTTCGCACTGTGTTATCCATAGTACAGTATCATTGCTTTATCTACACGAACATTTACCTCCTTATAATTATTTAACCATCTTTTGTTCAATATATCCCATAACTTTCTTATTTTTGCAAATCTATTGTTACTGTTAATGTGTGTGTTGTCACATGTGTGGATGTATCTTAATTTTTTTCGAATATGTTTTGTAATATGGCTAACGCTATTGAATCGTTATGCGTATCCTAGCTTTCTTCCCAATCCATATGATACATTGTCACTTGCACATATCCGCTTAGAAGAAGTACAGCAAGAAACACGAATTTCCTCCAAAGAACATTACCTTTCACTTCGCCCTTTTGAGATGCATACAAATTAGAATACGAAACTATCATAGTTATCTCATCATCATGAAAGAAATGCTCAAATAGCTCAACCGGAGTGAAGTCCCCCCCCCCCAAAAAAAAAACCTCTGGTAGTGTCCATTCTTTATTTGTTTGATCCTGTAATTTCATTCTATCTCCATGTATCACAGATGTAATAAATAATGTAAAGGAAACTTACGAAGATCTTTTTCCTAGTGTTAATAAGGCTGAAAGAACTTTATTTCGCGGTAAGAGTAACACTTCAGACGTAGACAAGAAACAAAATGTTTTATGTTCATACTTGGTACTCCTCCCAATGAAATTTACTCCACGGTTGTTTTGTACGTGTGCAAATACACGTATGCACATGTCTACTCTAGAATAACAAAAATACACCTGTGCTATATATTCATATGACAATGTGCGCAACACATATAACTATTATAATGTGGTCTATGTTTTACATGTTTATTCAGAAACTGCTAATGAATTATAGCCTCCCATTCGTGGCCTCTGTTCCTAAAATGGAACATTAATTACTATTGTCACACCTACCCATGCACTCCCGTTGTTCCAATATTGGAACATGCTAGTTTAGAACGCTGCCAGCGGGAAAATAATGAGTGTTCCTGAAAACAAATTATATACACTAAAGTTGAGAGTGTTAGGAAAATATCAATTAAGGAAAAATTACAGAAAATATTTCCATGTTTAATAAAAGTACTTACTTTGATTTGGAAGCCATAATGCAGGCTTACCTCAATAAGTAGTTGGCAATATTGAGAACACTGTTTGGTATACAGTGATAGCAGGTAGCACTAGTTAAGAACTGGTATCAGATAAGTATTTTAAAATATACCTCATCTACGTATTTATTTCTATATTTAAAAAATAAACAAAAATTATAATGTTCCATTTTTGGAACAGCGGGAATAAATGGGTTATTAATCGCGGATAAGTCAAATCCTTAGTACGACTAAACTCACATGTAAAATCACCTGTATATGGCTAAATGAGTATTTTGTTCGCGCTTGTGGACTTAGCTCCTATTGAAGTTAGCGAGAGGGAAGAGGACGTGTCACTCTCTTCTAGAATGAACAACAACACTAGCTATTATAATATTATAGCGGACAAATGCATAGATAATTTCCGAAATGCAAACTTGAAATTACCTAAATGTAATTATTTAAAATTTCTTTTTATTTGTGTATTTGGATCCACAACTGCCCCAATTTCTTATTCTAGTCAGATATAATATTCAAAAGTTTCCTGAGATTTAACAAATTCAAGTAAGGTGTTTCTTTAGGGATGGCTTTGAACAGGCAAAAGACAGTGCGTTAATTGTGGTAATAGGAGCAATAAAAATAAATTGTACTATGAAGGATAACAGTACTTCAGTTTATAATTTTGTTGCATTGGAAGGTCCTGCTGATATTTGTGGTTAAAACAACAATGTACACTGTAAAAAAAAATCGTTGTATTATTTCAACGACATGCCTATATGTTCCAGGTATTCGTAAAATTTCAACGTGCAAACTGCGCAATGTGTTCTCGATGTTTTGCATGATGTTTCTGAATAAATATGTTAAGAGTGAGAAACGACACTGTATTACTGTCACTTCTACACTACACTAGAGCTCACCAGTCAACGCCGGGGACTGTATTTCAAACATGGCGGAAAACCAGCAGAAACACGATTAAGAGGCAAACATACTATAAGATATAGGTAAGAGTTTATTTTCATTCTTGAACAAATTGTTGGTGAAGGTTGTGTTTCGAACCATCAAGAAATACTTCACAATAAGTGTTAGGAAGGACGACAAAAAAGCTTATGAAAATTTTCTAAATGAAGTGTTCTGTAGTTTACTATTCTTATTTTAAAAGTAGAATCTTCGGTAATCGTAAGCGTGCACATCACAAGCTTTTTCAACACAGAAAAATGGCTACAACAACACCGCACACGGAGTTATTTCAACACCGAAATAGGTGTCGTAGTAACACAGAACTAGAGTCAAACTAACACCAGAAATGGTGTTAATTTGGTGGTCTGTCCTTAAATTTTAACACAGAGGGTGTTGAATTAACACCAAAACGGTGTTACTTATACGGGTTTGACCTTGAATTATGACACAGATTGTGTGTTAAAATAATAAGAAAATGATGTTGAAATAACACAGAGACTGTGTTATATTGATACTTGACATGGTGTAATATTAACACACTACATATTGTGTTACTTTCTTCGTGTTGGTGCAACACCGCCACAAATTACACTCAACACTTTTCCTCATACTAGCGACCCTGACATGGTGTCGAATCAACACCGAAAACACCAACACAGATCCGAATTTAACACCGCTCAACACCGGTTGTGCGTTAAAAACGTAACACCCCCTGTGTTAAACGCTAACACCGCAGGGTCTGTGTTGAATTAACACCGCATAGTGGTAGTCACCCTGGAACCACTGCTCTGTGTTAAATTTGAGTTGAATTAACACAACCATTTTTTTCTGTGGATAAATAACAATGAAAATGAAATTGCAGTTAACCCGAGAAAGTCCATACTAATTTTACAATTAAAAGGCCCAAGGGGTGCCTCCGAGACTCCCTGCTGCATTTACAAGCTACCTGAACCCACCGCGACCATTTGTATTTTCCGTCATTAACAGGAAAGGATAGTCACTACTTTGCTATGAAATCATTTGTCAATGGTAATAAAAAAATGAACAGTATCAAACAATTAGAAAAGTATATACTTCAATAGGAGCCTCAGAGGCACCCCTTGGGCCTTTACGTTAGTATAAAACACTATTTTTTCAGAGGTAAAGTAAAAAAAATGCTTAGTAAACGCAATCAGAGGGTGTATTTCAAAGAGAGAGAAGAATTCTAGAGCGTGGGACACGGCACGAAATACCTATCGAGAACAATGGCATTAAAAGTTGACCAGGGTACCTTCAAAGCACCTCATGGGCTGTCTCGGATTAAGGTAGAAAAAATGTTGAAATTTACTATGGGCTAAAAAAAACATCAAATATCTTGTAACATTTGATTATTTAATTTTGAGGTTAAAAACTTGCTTTCAAATTTCTCACATACGAAATGAAATGAAATCATTATGCCGGCTAGGCTAAAGGAGACGGAGATAATGAGAAATGTTTGAAATGGTGAAATTAAGAAAGTACGAGGAAACGGGAGAACCTCGAGAAAACTCAAGCACACGATGTTTGTCCACCACAAAATTCACTTGGCGCAAGCTGGGATGGAACCAAGGACCCCATGCACCAGAGGTGAACGCTCTACCACTGATTCACCGCGGCCCCACATACGAAATATGTTGCACTTATTTCATTTTAAGTAAGTCTGATAACACTTTTGGTATGCAGTGTCACATAGCGTTATCGGTCGACTGTTTATTCTTTGTCATGAGAGCTTAAAACATACGCAGAAATATCTCATGATTGGATATAGTTAATGCATGTCGATAAGTGTCTGTGAACCTGACCCACTTTTGACGTAGACAACGGAATGTTTTGTAATGTTCACGCAGTTCAGTAGCATTAGGAGGAAAATATACTTAATCCGTCAAACTGTTTAGAAATTCTTAAATCTTTGTGAGTTGCATAATACCAAAGGAAAGTAAAGCATGGGAGCATTGTATTAACTTTTTTGCTCTACTGAAATTTTTGGTTTCCATTCATTAGTAAATTTATCTTTTTAAAAGGAAAAGAATTTTTAAAGGTTGTTTTCATTTTCCATATTACTTTACTGAACTTCCTCCCGAGATGGTTTGTTTCTAACCTATTTCACATCCAAATTCTTCTCTGATGTCTGTCGATCACTTCCCTCCACTTCTTCTTATTCCTCTTATCTTCCTCGTATTCGTTTTCACTCGATTTCCATAATCATTTCTGTGCTTCCTATGAAGTGTTTGTCCTCATGAGAGCCAAACTCCCTTAGTTGTGTCTTTTATATCTTTAATTTTAGGTCTGGTACTTTCTCTGAATTCTTCCTTCCTTCATTCAGAATACTCTTCTTAGTTACTCTTGTCCACGTATCTACATTCTTAGTCCCTTTGTCTCATTCTATTCCAGTTTGTTGTAATCAAAGGTATATTTTATACGTCATATATTATTGTTTTGGTGGATAGTTAACTTCCAATCTAAAGTTTTGTGACATCTTTATAATAACTAGCAGTGGTCGAATAGGATGATTAAGCATTAGGAAGTCATTAATTCAATTTTCAATTTCCAGAATGCCAAAATTTCAGAATTTGAGAAATTTTCGTTTCTAGAAATTGAAAATCCCATAATCAGGAAAATAAAATATGACATAAAAACTTGACAGAGATGTGGAAAAGAATTCCAATAGATTCACACTTTTACTAATTGACTAATGGAAGTAAATTCAAATATTTGTATTGCCATTTGTCATTCTATTCATTTAATGAAATACAATTACATATGTTTCACTCTCTCGCGAAAACTGTGAGAAGAAATGGTAATCATTTCAAAAGAGTAGAACAAACTGTATTTTTATTTACCTATAATATTCCGGTGTTCTCTTAACACCCACAACATCTTAGATGTTATATTTTAAACATATTAATTACTTATGTTTTGAAATGATTGTTTGAATATATAGATATATAACTGACTAATTTTAAGATAATTATGTTACATAATTATTCCTGTATTAAGGAATATATTATTACACACCAAAATGTTTGACCAAAACGGGAATCGAACTTACAATCTTAAGCTTGTAAGCCCTGCACCTGATAGAAGCGGACAAAGTATTGCATACATGTGAAAATAAGGAAGTAAAAACATTTTTAAAAAGCTTACCAAAACATTGTATTTACAGTAGAACAAATGCCATTATCTAGTTTTACAAATTTGCAGAATATTTGTGTTTATGAACAAGTGATAGGCTGCTAGCGTAGTCGGAATAGTAAGGACCTGGTGTGGTTGAAACATACATCATTGTCTGAACGACGAACCAAATAACAGCATTGCTTTAGGCCTAGTAGTAGGATAGGCCTAATAGTTAAAATAAGGAAACAGAATTAAATTGGTGGTACTGAAGGACAAAGGGTGAAGGCGGCATATCTTCCCTAACAATTCACACAACTTGTGCCAAATATCTGTTACATTGCTACAATTTTCTAATCTCTGACTAAACTTTAGTGGCGGTAGCCCTAGAATATTAAAAAATAAAGTTATTATAATATAAACTAATTTATATTGCTAATTTTATACTTTAATATAGAGATGCAAAAAAGCCGGCTTTTTTGAACCGATGGTTTTTTGCACATAAAAAGCCGGCTTTTTTGGAAAAAAAACGAGAATTTTGGAAATTTTGGCTTATTTCATTTTCATGATTTTTCTGTTTAAATAGCTTTCTTATAGTATACTCTAAAGTTAAATAAGATTTTATGACCTGAATGCCATATTTCGCTCTGTAATTCACCATCATGATGGATGGAGCCCGTGGTTTATGAATTAAAGTAAAAATAAAGTACGTAGTATTTGAGGGCAATTTTAGAAGCTATTTAAGTTGATTTTAACTTCTGAATTATCGACATTTTTTCTTCTCTAGATCATTTTTCTTTAGTCATCCGTGTTTCACTTCTTAGAGCTTAGTACTCTAGCTTCTATCACATAATTAAACTTATGGTTTTCAATATTTCCATCAGAGCGTGCGTTTTTCAATACATCTGTCAGAGCGTACTTCCACATTTCCGTTATACTGTAGCTGTGCAATGATTTAATAATAATCTTCCGGACACAACCTTGAATACCGTTTGATAGAAATAATGAGTATCGGATTTAGAAAAATATTTGGGAGGGTTTTTTTCTGAATAATGTTTGGTTTTTCTAAAAATTTCTAACTTTTATTTAAGAGGAGCTTAAGTTTATGAGTACAGGCATAACAAATATTTCGTTTCGTTTGTATATTCAACTATAATCTTCCAGATACAACCTTGAGACCATTTTATACTTATAATCAGTGGCGGATTTAGAAAAGTATTTTGGGAGGGTTTCTTTTTAACGATTAGTTTTTCTAAAAATTCCTATTTTTTTATTTGAGGACAGCTTGAAGTTTATGAATAAAGGCAAAACAAATATTTAGTTTGTTTTAGAAATTCCGTAATTTCGGGGTAGAGGCTTCAATCCGAAAGACATCCCCACCCTAACCCTCTTCGCAAATCCATGACTGCTGGTAATTAATAATAACAAAGATTTAAAAACGATTAGAAAGTAAGTCGGCCAGGACTCACAGTACACGCACTATCTCTACATTCACAGATGGAATTAAGAAAAACTTTTGTCAAAATGGCCGAATGCGGAGTTGAATCCCGGACTTCATGATAGAAGCGCGAAAGATAACCACTCACTCATGTTTGTTGTGCACTTGTGCTTAATTTAAATGTATTCTCTCTCTCTCTTTCTCAATGGCCACAAAAGCTCTCCATTGACTTCTGTCCTTATCCAATTCAATCTAGTTTCTACTCTGTATTCCTATTTCTGCTAGGGCCTAGAATTTCCTAATGGACATTTCCCGATTGGGTTTCCAGTTAAAACTTTGAAAGCGTTCCTACTTCCTTCCTTCTTTCTTCCTACGTTTCTACATGACCTGTTCACCTGAGCCTCCTAGACTTGATGACTCTAACAATGTTTGGTAAACCGTATAAATTATGTACTTCTTCGTTATGAAGTTTCTACCATTCCCCATTCCCGTTCCTCTTGGGTCCAAATATTCGTCTCAGAATATCATTCTCAAATAATTACAGTCTGCGTTCTTCCTTCAGCGTGAGCGACCATAAAGCATAGCAGGCATGATTATCATTTTATATATTTTAAGCTTTAAATTCCTTGACAGAATTCGCGACGACAAAATATTTTGAACTGAATAATAACAAGAATTTCCTGATTTTCATTTAATTTCTTTGTGGGTATGATTTTGGTCTGGTAGTACTGATCCAAGATATTTGAAAGTATCCACTGTGTCGAAAGTATTAATTGACATTTTAACGCATTCATAATTTGCCGTAACTTCCTTGTATTTAGATTTCTCTGCATTTACTCATGTCCCTGCAAGCGTTTAATAAGGCCTCTGCATTTCTTTCGATCGTTCTATCAGATTTACATCATCAGCATACACCATAACCTGGTGAATACCATTCAACTCTAGGCCCTGGTTCCTATCTTTGATTTTTCTTATAGCGTACTCCGGAACAAAGCTGAATAATAACGGCGATAACGCATATCCTTGTCTCAGGCCAATCTAGACGTGGAAGCTCGCATTTTTCTACTCGGATTTTATTCTGGAATTGATTTAAACACTTATTAAATCTAGTTCTTTCGGTATTCCAAATTCTGTAAGAATGTACAACGTTTCCCTCCTTACCGAGTTGTAAGCCTTTCTAAAATCAATAAACAGTTGATGTACTGGGTAATGTATGCCCATTTCCTTTCGAGTATTTGTTAAATGGTAAATATCTGGTCGGTTTCGACTAAATTCACACTGATAATCTCCAATAATTTCATCTGCGTATGGGGTCAATCCTATTAATAGCATGTTAAGTGAAATGCCTTGATAATTATTACAATCAATTTTGTCGTCTCTCTTGTGAATTTGAACAGTGATTGATTCTTCCACTCTTTTTAAATGTATTCCATAGTTTTTCTTTTTTGTAAAAAAAAAAAAAAATCGCAACTATATGTTGAATTTTCTTGTTAAAAATTTAGAAACCTTCAGCATTTAAAAATTTAGAAACCTTCAGCATTGGGTAAACCGTGATGGTGGTTATATATTCTACAGCCTAGGAAACCATACGCTCAGATGAACCATGTATTAGGTATATCATCCATGAACAGAAAATTCGATACTTTCCCGATTCTGAACAAGCTTAAGGAGCAGTCAGTGCATTACAGGATTTGGAGTTTTACCGATTTTGCAGATCCGAAAGTACTGATAGGTGGTAACAGATTATTACGTATTTGATCAATCAGTGAAAAATTTGTTCGAAATATTCGTACAATGTATATGAAAGTTAAAACTTAACTGAAAAATTTCAAGAATGTACAGAACCACCCGAAACGAAGCTCTTGATGTGCAGATTTCTCTCATGTTTTTCTTTATTTTGCTTCGAAAAGAGGGCGTGTGATATTTTGAAGTAAAAATACTACATACAATTGCTAGTTATTTGTGTATCATTTTTAAAAAACACTTATTGTATAGGCCTATACGAGGTTAAAATATTATTACATATATGGGTTAATCCCTTGGAATTCATAATGTAAGTATGTTTAGAATTTTAAAAAATCTTTTTGAAATTCATGGTTTATTTTCGAGGTTTCATATTATTATCTGCATCAGCCACTATTTAAATGAGTTTTTTTGTTGTAGAGAAGCGAAACAAAGTCTGCTCTGTCAGTTTAAAGCAAAATTTTCAAAAAAGCCCAAAATTTCCCAAGCAAAAAAGCGAAGCAGAAAAAACCGAGTTTTTTTCCAAAAAAGCTGTGTTTTTTTCCGAGCCCTTGCATCTCTACTTTAATATCTTCTTTCGATTATACAAGTTTAAGAACTTTATGAATTTAAAAATATTCATTAGTTTCTTTGCACGCAGTCTGTTTCTCTTCTTAAGAGATCAACATGGCAAGCAAGCAGAAACCTCTCTCGAGTTACTCCAGCAAGAATCGTAGTTATCAGCGCATTTCTCTCGCTCCACGCCTCGAACTTCTCCCACAGCGTACGAACAGACTGCCAGTTTCCTCCAGAGAAATCGGTTTCTTGGGCGTGAGCGGAGGGTTAAAAGGAAGTTATACGAGTAATGGCAGTGCAGTTTGGAGGACTCCGGGATTTGCCCCGACATCTTGAGCCTCGTTCCGTAGCGGTTTGCGTCAATGGAATGTAAATTTTGTGTTTTACCAAGACCTAGATCTAGGTTATACACTACTTTGCGTTACTTTGCGAAGGCTCTTACAGACGGAGGCTCCTTCATTGGCTAATCACATATTTCAGTGTTCTTTATAACTAACAACTTCCACTTACTCTAGTGAATACGATTACAATCTATCTAAAGCCCGTTACACACGAACAAATATTCCACCATATATTGCATCAAATATTTCATCAAAGTGAAATTTGAGCGTGTACGATAACAAGTTGTATGCAACTTTTTGGTTGGTCACAACATTTTATACAACTGTTCTAAATTAGAACTTGTTTTATTTCTATCCAACATTGTATCAAAGAAAACAAACGAAAATCGCTATGCGGTTGCACTAAAATCGAGTATGATGTGGACACGGAAATCAGTTGACATTCTTTCGATGCATACTAGCAGTAATGTTTTGTATAACTATAAAATTAAAGAGTAGAACAAAAGTACCGCAGGTGCCTTCTCAAAATTGGTATATTTGAGAATATTCCGTGAAATTTAAAAAACAAACATTTTCTTCATTTAAATGATTTCTTAAGAAGTTCTGGTATGTTATTACTTTATCGTATGCTCAGATTATTGTGTACAGATTGATAATATGCTTGCATATGATGTGTCTGGAATGATTATGTACTATCGTACTATATGTAATTATTTCTTCATTTGTAATGTCTTAAAAATTATTTCTTAGGGTAGGAGTTGCATTCATGAGTGCAGACTCACTTTACGAGGACTTTCTTTAAGTTATAAATACGCGTCGGACGAATACCATTAAAAAAACTGCAGAAAATGCAACTTACGTTAGGTGGCCATTAAAAGGGGAGATGATATTTAACCGATTCTGAGCAGGAGGCAGGGACATCAATGACTGAGTATGCGTGTAAATGAGGATAGTGTGAGAAACACTTGATGTTGCATAAAATTGCATAGGTAAGAGCATTAATATTTTCGTATTTCTTAATATGAATTAATACTTTCCTACAGTGTGAAAAATTCCTCCGGAATTTAATGTCCTACCGAGTACTCTTTAATACGGTATGTACTCTCTCATTTTAATTGTAAAACCTAATATTTTTATGACTGGCTATTTATTCTTAATCAGTGTCCCAAAGCTACAAAACTTACTCAGAAATAACCTGAATTAGATTAAATTTAAGCATCAGACTAGCAAATACAGTATAAATTCATACGTATTTAGTAAACAAGAAAGAAAGCATGAAGGTAAGATGTATTTCGGAATAGCAATAAAGAAGGGAAATGAGACAGAAATAACTGTGAATAGTCATTCCATTCATTTCTACAACCTTATTCATTATAGTTATACCAGCAGGTGCCACCATAAAACTCACATATACGTTCATGTGACCTAACAACTGAATCAAGAAATATAAACAATTGAACAATGATATTCACCTTTATATTTGATCGTTTATAATGGGTGCGAATGTTTTAACCAACTTATTTGACCAAATTATCGTCAAAGAAAAGTTTGATACAATATTTGATGGAAAAGTATGACGATGTATAATAGGCTTAAGGGACACTTCATGCAGCAAATGAAGGTAGAAATGAACGATCGTTTTTCCGTAATAGCTAATAAAATAATAAAAGTCTCTCTAGTGAAGAGCAAATCATGTTTATTTACTTGATAAAAGGAAAATATGTTGTAAGGTTTTTTCTTGTTTTCAAGATTGTATAATTACGTGAAAACTAAACGCCAATAATAATAATAATAATAATAATAATAATAATAATAATAATAATAATAATAATAATAATAATAATGTCACCAGCTTCATCAATAAATATTAAAGTTGGGATATTTTAAAGTCGCGACAGACCCACTTCGAGACCGGCTCATTTTCTCAGAAGTCGGACTTGCCTCGACAAATCGGAACGGTGGTGAGTGATGTACAAGCGCGACTAGACTAGACCAGTAGAGAGGACTTAGCCTCAAGCAATAACTTATGATTCCATAGAGGGAGAGCTCGTATTATTATTATTATTATTATTATTATTATTATTATTATTATTATTATTATTATTATTATTATTATTATTATTATTATTATTATTATTATTAATGTACAGGTGTTATAGGGGATAGCGGTAGCCCAAGCATCAAACAAGCATACGCTACTGCTAAGATTAATAATCTGATGGCATGTATTATCATTACCAATACCAATGTTAAACAAGTGAATATCGTTCCACAGTGAAACTAAGTCTTCCAAACTATGGGGATTCAATATTCAAATTTGAAGTAGTAGTCTGCTTCTGTAACTACTAGTTGCAATAGAGTAACAAGATCAAAGATAGAATAGGTTCCTTGGACACTGAATCCATATCAAAAAGCTATTACCAGCTATTCCTTACTTTTTTCTTATACGAAGATAAATGTTGAAAAAAGAATCTTTAATTTGAAGCACTTCCAACTGGAATAGATGGTTAGGGAGAAGATAGAACTAATCCTTGAGACACTGAATCGATTACGAACACTTCTTGACATCGTTTACAGTTCTTCGTTGTGAAAATTTGATACCAGAAGTGCTAATAAATGCAACCATTTCTGGTTTCTATATAATTTAGGGGGTGCAAAGGTGCACGTGCACCCCTCCCCTTTGTTGCAAATACACACTATCTAAAATGAGAAGCTAGCAGTGAAAATAGCAACACTTTCCGAAACTTTCGGCCATCATGTTTCCGTTTAGTGCTTAAAAGAAACCAGAGCTTTGCAAAACCAATAGTTTAAGTCGATTTTCAAAAGGTTGAAGGAAAAGGATGCTCCAAGTAAAACAATATAGCATTTAGCAAGTAGGTAGAGAAATAGAAGCCAGGAGGACAGAACATTTTTTCCTGCATAACTCTTGCGACTCTATTTAAAATACTTTCCTCCGTTCTATGCATGAGTGTTGTCAGGTGTAAGAAATATTGTCACATGTCACTTTGAAGAGTTTCACTGTGATTGGCTATTTTGGTAGTTATTGGTGCCCTATATATATTATGGTTTAGAAGTTTTGTCGCTGCTATTACCATTTGTGTTCTATAGTGATAAATTTTTAAACTAGAAGTGAATAACTTGAAGCACTTCCGGTTTGAACAGAGGGTTAACGTAAAAGATAGAATATATTCTTAGTAAGCTAAATCAATTGAAAAAAAAAAACGCATCTCGTTATCTTTTACCGTTTTTTTTCTCTGTACAAATAAGTATTGAAACTGGTAATACCAATAAGTTTGAACCACTTTCTGTTTTGGTAGAGTGTTGTCGATAATCATGCTACCTTGTCCTGAGATGCTGATTCGTTTGTTTAAAAAAAAACTCGATCTTTGTTACCATTTTCGTTCTATGCTGATAAAAGTTAAAACGCGAAACGACTAATTTTAACCACTTCCGGCTTAAGGAAACCACATCTCCATATCTCTAACCATTTTTTTCTCTACGGAAATCAGTATTGAAATCGGAAGTAATAGCAAATTTGAAGCACTTCTGCTTTAGGTATAGTGCTATGACTAATCATGTTTGCTTGAGACGCTGAAACGTTTGTAGAAAATGCTTTTCGCTATATATTACCGTGTTGTTTCTGCAACGATAAACGTTGAAAGCAGAAGTGGCTAATTCTAACCGCTTCCAGTTTGAATTCAACTTCAACGGAAGAAATGATCATATTCTTTGGGTGTCGAATCGATTGCAAGAAATCGCAACTGTTTCTAGCGTTTTTGCTCAAAGAAAATCAGTTTTGAAACTGGACGTAGGACTAATAGTAAATTCGAACCACTTCTGGCTTTGAGAGTGTTGTTGATAGTCATTATACTGTATATTGTACTAAGACCCTGAGTGGTTTACAGAAAATGTTTTTTGTTATATGTTACCGTTTTTGTTCTATGGCAATAAAAGTATAAACAGGTATTAAAACCGGAAGTAATAGGTAATTTGAACCACTTCCGGTCCTATAGAATGTTGTGGATAATCATCATGTGTTGTCTTTAAACGCTGAATTGTTTGCAAAAATCCTCTTTTCGCTATCTATTACCGTTTTTGTGCTATAGTGGCAAACGCTAAAATCGGAAATAGTTAATTTTAACAATTTACGGTTTGAATAGAGAGTTAAAGGAGAAAATACCATCTATTTTTGGGAAGCTGAATCGATTGTAAAAAAAAAAAAAAAAAAAAAAAAAAACTTGATATCTCTTACCGTCTTTACTTTATAGAAATCAGTATTGAAACTAGCTTTAGTACTAAATTTCAACCATTTCTAATTTTGGTAGGGTGCTGTGGATTGTAATGATATGTTCTCTTCCGACCCTCAATCGGTTGCAGAAAATCGTTTGTCGCTATCTGTTACCGTTTTGTTCTATCGTGACAAATATTTAAACGGGAAATGGCTAATTTCAATTCCTGTTTAAATAGAGGTTAGCGGAAAATGTGGAATCTTTTGTTAGGACACTGGAAATCACATCTCGATATCTCTTACCGTTCATGTCCTATAGAAATACGTATTGAAACAGGAAATAATATTAGATTTGAACCATTCCCTGTTTTGGTAGTGTTGGAAATAGTCATGTCATGTTATCTTGAGACGCTGAATCGTTTGTTAAAAGATGTCTTCTCACTATCTGTTCCCGTTCTATGGCGATAAAAGTTCAAACCGGAGATGGCTAATTTTAACCACTTCTGTTTGAACAAAATTTCAACGCAGAAAATGAAACCAATTCTTGAGATGCTTCATCGATTGCAAAAAGCCGCTTCCTGACGTCTTTTACCATTTTTGTTCCGCGGAAATCAATATTAAAACCGAGAGTACTAGTAAATTTCGTTATCGATAAAATATCGTGGATATTAGCGGTATGTTGTCCTGAGACGCTGAATTCTTGGCAGCAAATCACTTCTTGCTATTGTTACTATCTTCGTTTTACGGCGATAACGTTGAAACCAGCATCGAAATCGGAAGTAATAGTAAATTTGAATACTGAATCGTTTGCAAACAAACGCTGCTCGTTATCTGTTACCTGTGGCAATAAAGACTGAAGCTGGAAATAGCTAATTTGAACAAGTTTGTTTTGAGTAGAGGGTTATCAGAGGATATGGAACCTATTTTTGATGGAACCTGAAATAATTACAAGAAACTGCATCTTGAAAGCATATCCCGTTTATGCTCTACGGAAATCAGTATTCAAACTAGAAGTAAATTTGAACCACTTAAGTTTTCGGTAGAACATTTTGGATAGCCGTGATATGTTATCGAAACACATTTGCAAAATACTGTTTCTTGCTATATTTTCCGTTTTTATTTTTTATGGTTATAGCCGGAAATTGAAAATTTAAGTTACTTTTGGTTTGAACAAAATGAAATGAAATCTTCAAGTTTTACTTCGCACTTTTGAAATCTTTAAGCCTTACTTCGCACTTTTGTGCCAGCTAGGCTAAAGGAGACTGTGATAATGAGAAATGAATGAAATGGTGCAGTGAAGAAAGGGAAAGAATTGTATTGGAACACGAATTATTGGAAACTCAAACGGTATTCTGAAACGAATTATATTCGATTCCCAACATTTCATTGTATTAGAATTAGAATATAAAAATCTGCTTGTGAGAATGCTACAGATTAGAAGAAACGTTTAAATTGTCAATTATAATGTGTTTGACTTGAAATATGACGTAAATTTTCATAAAGCAAAAGTAATACATGTATTTAATGCATCCTGCATGCTATTATTAAAAATGTACAGATACATAAGTGATTGAGTCCAATGCTACCAATTAGGAGGAATGATTTAGAGAACAATATTCCTGTTTTAGTATCTCTTGTTATCTATAACAAAAGAACTATGTAATAAATCATTTTTTGTTAAAAAAGAATCAACTTTGTAGATAAAATCTATCAGAATTATGAATTGTCTCTTAAGATTATTCTTTTTTTGTTTCTTCCTTTGGGGAAGAAAGAATTAAATCACGTTGAGTAACCTCCTACTCACAACACCAAATAAGTTTGTTGTTTTTCAAAATGGCGTAATACATTGAAGATAACAATGTATTGCAGTATCCCGACTAATATATAAAGGATGGGAACGCGCATAACATTATTGTCAGTTTAGCAACAGACGGCACAATGACCACCTTACAGCATATTAGCATTTTGTTTGTGTGTTTCTTGACTTTAGGTATGTCATTTCTGTTGTAATTTGTGTCTGTGCTTCACTTACAAAAACACAATTTGCTGGCTGGCATTCTCAATAGACCTGACATTATAAGTAGGTTATAGCCTAAGTTGTATTTTGAATTTGGAAAGTTCGAAATTTTTTAAAGAACTGTAAAGGAAGAGGTGTATTTATTTTTCTGGTATGCTTGGATAGTTTTTTTTTATCGTACTTTGTGGTTATAAAGTCAGAGCGTAACGGTAATATTGTTTTTTGAGTAGACTATTTTACAGAAATATTTCTCAGCTGCTTGATTGAGAGAAGAGGCCCGTAGAATGAACATTGCACCACAATCACCTGATCCTAATACAATGGACTCTCTTATATGGGGAAGTTTTAATTCTGAAATGTAGAACGTGAAATTTTGAGATCGGGATCATATTTAGAAGATGACCGTAACCGGATCTTCTCTAGGAAGATAACCATTGAAAACATTGCATTGATACTGAGCGAATAGTGTTTTTCTTTCCATGAAGAAATACGCGAATTCGACTTAAGGGCACATTCTTTTTTGCACTTATCTAAATCCAATCCTGTTTACATGATCACATCACTAGAATCATGACTTTTCTTTTTTTGTAACCTATTCTCGTATGAATCCAATAGGGTGTATCGAAAACAAAAAACATTTTTTTAAATGTTGAGAAGTGCGGAAAAGTGGCCATTTGTGACTAAAAAGACGTCTAATTAAAAAAAAAAAATTTTTTGGAGCTCATTTAGGTGGCGCGAATCGACCTTGAAATTCTGATAGTAATTTGGGTATGCAACATGCAAAACATTTTCACAAAAATTGCATTATTTGATTATCTTATGTATTTTTCTGCGTTATGTTCATTTATTGTTTTGTTTATCACAAGTATGTTAAAGGTATGCCTTCCTATGTTGTTTACTTTTGCTTTTGGTCAAAAATTGTCTATTTTAGGCTAAAAATGCCTTTTTCTATTGACGTTTTCCAATTGGTTTTGACTTTGAGTTTCATTCGAAAATTTTCCGCTATAAAGTACTAAATAAAAGATTTGGCTTTCTAATTGCTAACATTTTCTCAATTACTATGCAGCACTTCACTTATTTTCATAGCTTATTATGCTTTGAAAATAACAAAGAGCTGACCACGAGGCCAGGTCCACCCACCCAAATTATGTTGGCAATCGTGGTTTTACTAAGGGGAAGGCCAAGATTTTCTTCTAGTTTTCTACTTAGACTTTAGAGTCACTTTTTGTTCGCATTGTCAGCATGTGACCACTAGATGCCAATATTGTCTTGTAGTCATCACGTGCGCTGACGCCGAAAATGGAAAATGCAAGCATCTGTGATGATTTTCACAAGATATTTCGCTCCTTGGATGTGACAGGGAGTCTTTAATTTCCGATTTTTTTTAAAATATAGTCATCTACTTCTTCATTTGTAATATTATTGGTCCACACAGATTCTGGAGGGAGCATGAAGCCCAATCATCCACGTCATGGTGTTGCTTTGCATTAAAACAAAAGGGCGAAGTTTTTACCTTTTTCCAATTCTCTTGCTTTCTTAATTCCGCGGCAACTAGGAGTATTTATGTCTGAATTTTGGCCGGTTATTAAAGCTAGCAGGAGAATTTCAGGATGGGGGAAGAATGATTTTTGTTGAATGACTCTATCAATCTGATCTCTCAAGTGGTGTGGAAAAAATCGGGACAAGTGAGTCATATTCAAAAAGTGTCGTGCTCCGTCAGTTATCGATGGTTCCTTGTTGATCCCAAAACACACCGGCGCGTACATCTTCGTTATGTATATTGCAATAATCTGTAATTGTTCAGAGGGATGGTGCGTTCTTACATAAACAGCCAGCACACGGCACCATTGTAACTCTTTGACTGGAACCGTGGTCCGGACTCATTCCTCGCTAGACTGTGCAGACAAACACCTCTTGAAACAGCTGAACAGATATCCAACGATATTGTTGGTCCGTGCCTAAATCTGCTATAAGAAATCCAGTCTCAGTGGTTAACGCCGGCACGCTGAGTATTGTTCTGGGTTAGCATAATAAGCTATGAAAATAAGCGAAGTGCTGCATAGTAATTGAGGAACTGCTAACAACTAAAAAGCCAAATCTTTTATATAGGAAAATTTTCGAATAAAACTCAGAGTCGAAACCAAATGGAAAACATCAATAGAAAAAGGGACATTTTTAGCCTAATGTTGACAATTTTTGACCAAAAGCGTAGGAAACCACCCCTGAAGCACGAATTTAACATATTTGTGGTAAACAAAACAATAAATGAACATAACGCAGAAAAAAATGCATAATATAACCAAATAATGACATTTTTGTGAAATTGTTTTGCATGTTGCATACTCAAATCAGTATTTGAACTTCAAGGTCAATGCGCACCACCTAAATGACCTCAAAAAATCTAAAAAAAAAAGAAAGAAAAGAAAAGAAAAAAGAAAGAAAAATCAGATGTCTTGTTGGTCACAAATGACCACTTTTCCTCACTACCCACCTTAATATTTCGAAAAAAAAAAGTTTTGTTTCGATAAATTTCATGCCAGAAAGGACTATTGGCTTTAATCGGTAATAAACCAGGTAAGTTTTGTTTTGATAAATTGAATGTCTATATTAATATATTGAAACTGTAAAGAGATAAGTATAATGCTATATACTGTAGATACATGGTTTTCATGAAATTTTCACTAATATATCACTGAAGTCTGGGGTTTGTTCCAGGAGAATGACCAATCGTAAAAGTCTATAGCGATAAAATTTAAATGTTTACTGATGTGATCTCCCTCCAAAACCACTACAAAATATAACAATTTTCATTAAACATGGAGTGAGTTTGCCATTTTAGCATGTCTTTCACGCAGTTGGTCAGTTTTACTAAGTCAAAGCGTGGCAATAAATAGTCTACATCCATTCAGAAGAAATAAACTTTCCAATGATGATAGAATTACACAAATCGATCTGATAATGTTGATGATTATCCAGAACAAATGTATGAAACTGAAACATTCTCTTTTGGTAGTTTAGCTCGGTAACGGAGAAATGAGTTTTCATATTTAGTTCTTCATCATATCTACATTCAAGTATTTTGAACTTTCGATAAACCTAATTTTTTCAGCTGCTACTAATTCAGAAAACAACTATGTAAAACAGAGGAAATACTTGGTATTCCGTGATAGACACGGCAAAATCCAAATATCACGCTTGGAGAAGGTTACTGATGCTCCGCGCATCAATCCAGCGGAAGACGTTCAATTCCATCTGTTCACAAGGTAAGGATGAGAAAAAATAAAACTGCTTTCTTCCACTAGATTAGTAGAGATTACAAATAACAGAGAAAGTATTCGAGACATCTAAGGTTGCAATTAATATTACTCATACGGGAAGATAAGAAACTATTATACACGTACGTTTTGGAATAATTGATTTCGAAACATTTTGTTTTATTTAGCATACAGTTAATAATTTTACATATTTTAAAGCGAGAAACTTTTGATTGCATTTACATAATTGTGACTATACACATCATGATATAAGAATCAATTATTTATAGCAGAGTATTTTGTTATGGCTCTTTTACCATGGTTCTCTTATCAACGCAGATTATTTTCCTATACGATTTAAGTTGTAGGATTTTGCCAGTCAAGATATGTCAACAACAATAGTCAAGCAGATACAGTATTATATAAAATTTGCTCAGGTGCTTTGCAGAATAAATCGTGATATACTGTAAAGTGATCACACTTACTTTACAATTAAATTTAAATATGCATTAAAGTAATAGAAAGCAACGTATATTATATGAAGATAGTATGCCCGATAACCCATGGAGTGTCTCACGGTTTTAATCTCGATCTACTTTATTTTTTATTATACTATTGATGGTTAATTAAGGTACACTCATGTCCAAAATGATTGTCGCATATCTATAATTGTCTTCTTGTAAGAATATAATTTGACAATGATTTTGCAGGGTACTTTTAATACTGATACTATGTGTATCATTGAGAAATGTATATTTGTGGTTAATTTCATAGGAAAAGAATTATAAATACGAAAATTAGAATGAATAAAACAAAATGTTGCTAAATGAACAAGAAAGTTTTATTTTACTTTTATTGTTATTATTTACTGCTCTTTTGACATGAAATTTGCCACACACATGTGTTTGCCAATTATACACATACTAACATTATGAGAAATACTGGGCGAATTCGTTATCAAGTTATATTCCTCCAACAAAATATTTATAGACATGCGACAATAATTTTGGACATGAGTGTACTTTCGAATCTCTTCAAATTCAGATATTATGAATTTAAATTACACAATACTTATGTTGATCAACCCTGTAGTTTCAGTATATGACTTGCGTCCAATAGTAGAATCAATAATCATATTAGATACATTGACAAAGAAGCATATAAACCTTAGGTTCATCATCAGGCTGAAAAGAACTTACAAATACTACAATACTGAAATCGGTACTATGTCCAGATTACAGACACTGTTATAACACTGTTATAAAAGAACTTCTCACACAAGAAAGCATTAATCAAATAGAATTAGCAGGATCAATGTCTTAGGTGTTTCGTGTATAAATATCGAATCTACACTGCATTTCAAATTTGGTTATTATAAGACTAGGGTCTGAAATTGTGCTGTTGAATCGCTTCAGATAATATTAAGTATCATGGTATTTTCTCTATAAATTTATATGCAATTAAAGTAAGTTTGAATCTGATCCTTATTCAATATATTTTCAAATATCTTGTAGACAAACTCGCCTTCATAAGGCATTATTTTACTTACCCAGTTTTTAAAAAAATGTGTTAACGTATTATTTGAAGCTGAGTGTGATTTACATTTTTATTTACCGAAGGCATCCGGGCTAAACATATGCACGAAAGCAACACTATCAGTATTACTACCAGTTATAATAATAATAATAATAATAATAATAATAATAATAATAATAATAATAATAATAATAATAATAATAATATTGTGAGCAAAATTTAAATGCGCAAAATATAATTTGAAATTATTGACTTCATTTTGAGTTTAGCGTCCCTTTTAGTAGCGAGGCCTATGTAGGATGTGGACCTACAGCTTAATGTGACATTCAAAATGACACATGAGCTACCGCCGGGAACCGAACCCGGATTCTCCACATCAAAGGTACGTAAGCTAAACTCTTACCAAATGTTTCTGCCAAATATAAAACTTTGAAGTGTGAAACGAGACACTCAGAGACACTGGCCACTTTATTTCATAACACCTAGTAAAGTATTAGTCTGCTACGTAATCAACTTTGTGACATTTATTCATTCTTTAAAAAATTAGAAACATTATTAACTCACATAATGCTGAAAGGATTTTTGTTCATCCAATTTAATGTATTGTATTTTCTTACAGAGATCAAAAGTCAGCATATAGATTGCGAGTTGGCGATAATGAGAACCTCAAAAATTCATCATTTAATCCATCTTTTCCTACTAAAATTGTAATTCATGGATTTCAGTCAGACATTCAAGATAGTGTTATAACAAGAATAAGGGATAGTAAGTAGATTTATCGCATATTTAAAGTATAATTTTATTTTCCTATTTCAGTATATTAATAGTTCAACACAGTCAGTGCGCTCGGGGTGGCACAAGTCACAGAATTCGCAATTAGACAGGCTTAGAAATAATCAAACCCTTGATTTATCTCTCATGCAGACCAATATGCATGTATATATACAGTATTGTTTATATATATATATATATATATATATATATATATATATATATATATATATATATATATATATATATATAAAGTAAATTATCTTTTTGTTTGGATCTTAGTTTCTCTTTTCGTTTCTACATGATTCTCAAAGTCTGCACGATTCTCCGATTCGCTGTGTATCCGAGTCAGTAATATGAAACTCAATCCCATGCGATATCCACAATACAAAAAGTGACTTAGGTGACTTTGAGACCCAATATCTGTGTGACCTTGTGACCTGTGACATAGCTTGTAACCTATCTTGAAATTAGTAGCAGAAAAAGAAAAGCACCCGCACCCACAATAAGTGCTTTTCCCAAAAATAAGCGTAAGATATCTTGACTGGTATGATGACTATGAACACATTATATTGCAAGGATCCCCACATCATAACAGACGCACGTGTCAACCCAACACGTGCTATTATTTATAAACATCCTAGCAGACAGCAAGCCAACACAGAAGACACCGAGGAACACCGAAAGCAGACGGACCTCACGGAAGGACCCGAGGAGGACAAATAAAAGGAGGACCACCGAGGGACCCAGCATCAGTCGACCAACTGATCGCCTAACCTTTACCTTCCTATGTCGCTGTGGAATAGGAGCACCTCTTCCTTACCCTATGTCGCACTGAGCTAGTGATCCATCTTAAACTTATAATCCAAGTCTAACCTACAACCTGCCAAAGTGTTCTGGAAATTGCCATGAGTGGAAGAGGCACCCGGCAAAACATTTAGTATTCCTTCACTTGGTCATTGAGGAAGAGACATTGAATTAGAGACACTTGTATTTATTATATTATATTTTGTAATAAAACTTGGTGAAGGGGAAAAGACACCCGGTCAATCATTTGACTCTACCAAACATTACAATATTCATAAAAGAGCATGAAGTGATTTCCATTGTGGTTATATGGTTAACATACATATCATTAGCTCAGGAAGTCCGGATTCGATCACCGTTGGGGGCTTGTGTAGTTCAGATCTTTCCGTTAAGCTATAAGCTTTCGTCTTATGTAGTCTCGATGCTGAAAGGGACGCTAAATCTCAACTCAACCAACCAACTAAAGGAGTGTCAATATCGAAGCTAATGGCCTGCAATTAACATATGTAAACTTCTATTACAAAGAAAAATGTGGCTAAACAAATTTAAAAGTTACAGAAACAGACAAGCAAAACTTGTATACAGGATAAAGCTAATACTTGTACTTTTCAATGGTCAAACAAAGACGAACATTTCAATTCTTTTGGTTCCTGTGAAAATGTATTTGGCTTAATAAAATGAATAGAATGAAAAAAACGTAGCCGTTATAATACTGATTTAATATGCATATAATTTTAGAAAATGAAATGAAATCTTTGAGTTTTACGTCCCACGGTTATGCCGGTTAGGCTAAAGGAGACGGTGATGATGAGTGATGAATGAAATGATGGAATGAAGAAAGTGGGAGGAAACGGGAGAACCCCGAGAAAACCCACGCACACGGTGTTTGTCCACCACAAAGTTCACTTGGCGGGGGCTGGGATCGAACCCGGGACCCCAAGCACCAGAGGTGAACGCTCTACCACTGAGCCACCGCGGCCCCATATAATTTTAGAGTCAGGCCTAAGAAATTGAAGCCGTTTCATTATTACTAAAGTGGAAAGAAAATCTGACAACACCACTGACATTAACTTTCAGTTACAATCCTATCTAAGAATTAAGGAATCGCCCGTCGCTATTACCGAGTGAATGATTTAGTGAGGCCCGGTGCCTCCACCATGTAAAGTTGCCGGATTGAACTTGTTTGGGTACCCAGAAACATGAACAGTTACCTTTCCCGCAAAGCACATATGAGTGAGAATAGCAGGATTTTCAGTCAATCAATCCAGAATTGTCACTGAAGTTGTTGTCTATAATTCAATGTAAGTGCTTGTAATAATTTGACTTTGTATGGTTATGGATACCGAAGTGTAGCACTTCGTACACAGTGAACTAACTGGATACTTGTAGCTTCCTAGTAGCGGAACAAATATACTCCTACAGGCTTCGTGAAAATGAATCATGAAAAGTTCGATGTTTTCATTCAATCTTCTACGGGTAGTGGGACTACAATATTGATCCAACATGAATTAATCAGCATGAATTTTTGGTAACATTGGTAGATAGTAGAAATCGGGGAGTCGCGAGTTTTCATATACGGAATATAATACAGCCATCACCACTGACAGACGTTTATCAGACTTTTACGGTTTCTTATTCAGCAAATATGTTAAGAATGTCCTTTACGAATGGGAGGTTGGAAGAAACTTTGTGGAAATGGTGCATATTTTAATATGTCTCAAAGAAGTTAATTTAAACATAGAACTAATACAGTAATACCGACATGCGAACCACCAATCTTTTATCCTAAGAGTAAATCTACCTTACAACACCTTGTTCTAGAAATATCGTAAAATACAGATATTGAAAAAAAGTTCTGTGTTTTATTTAATGTTACTGGGAAGATTAAAGAATAGTTTCCTTGGATTGTTGTACAGAATGTGATAGTTCTACCTTGAATTTGTGTTCTTTTGTCTGGGAGATATCTAACATTTTACTCGCTTTAAGTGGACTTTAGTATGTCTGCAATGGGATTAATTTTAATTAACATTTAAAAGCAAAACAATTGTGAGTAATTTCCTCAGCTTTAGGAACACACTATTCACAATCACACGAGCTTACTTCTGGATTATCGAAATTTATATGATTAAGCAATGGATTTTCCTTGTTTATCTTTGAATGATAGATTTATCATTTTAGATAAACTACTTCATGTCTATCATAATTTTTGTTGCTACATAAAACTTCGTAATTCAGATTGCAATGTTTATGGCAAGAATATTAATGAATGTAATAATTTTCATGTAAAGATGAAACTGTTTTCTTCAACCTTAATCCGTTATATCTTAATACGATGATCTGAAATGATATTTCACTGATTAGATTCCACGTTAAAGAGTAGAAGTAGATTCAAGTCTCGCGTAGGATCAATGATGAAAAGTGGCGTGAAATTTCAGAAACAATAATCATGAACCGACTGATTGCAATACGCAATATATAGGCTGGATAGACCAAACGGAGTACTTGAATTTTCTTTTTCTACGACTGATTATCAATGATAAATTTTCTTTTCTAATTGCAGATTACCTTATGAAGGAAAATTATAATATAATCGGTGTAGATTGGTCCTCATTGGCAGGTTCAATTCTGTACCCGACAGTTGCTGCACAAACAAGAGAAGTCGGACACTATGTGGCTCGACTGATTGAATTTCTCGTAAACTACGGACAAGCGAAAATTTCAGATTTCCATCTGATTGGACACAGTCTTGGGGCCCATGTGGCAGGATTCGCTGGCGCCAATATTTCAATTAGCTCTTTGCCTAGAATTTCAGGTAATTCAATTTTCAGATGAATAATTACATATATAAAGAAAGTTTTCTATAGATAAACTCTCTGTACTTGTATGTATGCTCGTATCTGTTATTCGTACGTGGGATTCACTAATGCTAATTTCAACATAAAATATATAAGGCCGCTCTAGCGTCCCCACTTAATGTATGTACTTGTTAATGCTCTTCAATGCACGTTGATACCCTACCCCATTCCACTATTATTCTTCGGCCGTGTTGTTTGACAAGCTGTGTAGACCATTATTACATTGGACACTGTTCCTTGCGACACACCTAACATACTGATCTTCTTCAATATCCATGCATCAACTAACCGCTGACAAACAATTTGACCTTTTTAAAGCTCGGAGAAGTCTCCCATTTCGAATCATCACGCTTCAACACACGCGTCCGTATTACCCCACAGACGCACTGCAGACTCAAACTCACACACTTGATTAGGATTAGGGATTAGATTTCTGGACTTTTGGCATCTATGACCATGTTAGCCCGTCACAATACATGTGTATAAGAGATGACATCCCTCGACGATCAGACTATCCGAGGAAAGGGAAGGAAGAAAAGATTGGAGAGGGAAAAATGCGGCCTGGGACCTGTATGTTAGGTACCATCCCGGTATTTGGTTGGTGTGAAAGAGGGAAACTTCACTCAGGAAATCCTTAGCTTTTACACTTTTTCGACCGAATGTTCCCAACGGTAATATAACCTGGGACAGCCTGCACCAAAAACCAGAACGTTAGCGACTACGCTACGCGGGGCCACATCGACATGGTTGAACTCATGACAAGATTCATTGAAGAATATAAACGCTCAGAATCTATTCTATTAGTAAGATGAACAGTGCAACATTTTGTTAATTTTTTAGTGAAAAAATAAGTTTAACACACCAGTTTGATAGTGACTAAATATGGAAGGTCATTGCCATTTCAAATTAGATAATCAGGTATTCCATCTCTTATTTTTAGTTCTGCACAGTAAATTATTTGAGATCATGTTCTTGACGGAGAGACACTTAGTAAGAAAAACCTGCTTTCTATTCTGCCTTAATTTCACCATGCAACTTTCTATATTAAGTAACATATGTTTTAACGAGGTAACATTGTTTGCAGTATGCGGATGGTTATCAAAGTAATGGAAACGTTTTTTGTTTGCTACACGTAAGAAGTGTTAGACGAGAACACTGAGGATGCGGGTCCAGTCCCTGTTCATTGTCAGTGATGTGTTAGCTGATTGTCTGCAGTAAGTCAAATGGAGTAGTACGGACGTGGGTGCTGAAGCGTGGTGATTCGAAATGAAAGACTTCTCTGAGCTGCAAATTGTTTGTGTGCGGTTAGTTAAGTTGATCACTGTGTTAGGTGTGTCGCGAAGAACAGTGTCCAAGGTAATTATGATCTACACAGCGCAGCGTGGCAAAGAACATTACTCAAGAATAACAGTGGAATGGAGATGGAGAATCAACGAGCATTGAAGAGGATTGACAAGTACGTCAAGTGGAGACTGTAGACCGAATGTTGCGAAAGTAACTGTGGAACTAAACCAGCACCTGGAATGTCTCATTTACTACAATCATAGCCCAACGCGAACTGCATAACTTGAGTAACCCAATTTCTAAATCGGTGATCACCACCAACAAAGGTTTAGCTTTAAAAAAAAATGGTTCCAAGAATAAGCAAACTGGACCATCGATGCCTGGAAACAAGTAATATGATTCAGTATATCCACTTTCACCTTATCCAACAGTAGGCCGTGTTTATGTATTGTGGACAGTGAAAGACGCTTATGCTCTGAACTGTATACTTCCTATACTGTGAAACATAATAACAGTTCTGTGATGCTGTGATGCAATTTCCTGATTATATGGGCGATTTGATTATACTTACAGTACACGTAATTGCCAGGGTTTATGTGCACATTTCTTAGCAACTAGTGCATCCCATGCTTTAGAAGTTATATCTGGTATGACGTAATATTTCAAAATGAGAATGTGTCAACTTTCAAGGTGTGGTTTTAAGAACATAGTGACGAACTACACTGGTAAACCCAATCCCCAGATCTCAATATTATTAAATACTGTCCCGTGGTCAGTTGTTTAGCTCACACTCCAGAGTAGATATCTTCCTCCATCTTCGCTGACAAAACTGAGTGCTGCATTGCATGAAGAATGCTACAAAATTCCTCTGGTAACCGTTCATGACTTATATGATTTCATTCCGCGACGAACGAGAGCTATTCTGCAGACTAACGTGGTTCCAGGTAAGTTGCTTCACTCTTCAGATGTTTGCATTATTTTGATAACAATCTGAATGTTAGTTTCTGAGTGAAAAATTAAAATTAACTCTGTGATAAATACATATTGCGTTGTCTAATTTTCTTCAGTTACTTGTATAATTGCCTTCCTTTGCACTAGACATTTCTGTTACAAGTCCCTCTGACTTTGTTCTCTATAAGTTAGTGAATGTTACATCTAGACAGTCTGAACGGAGATTTATACTTGTTAAATTGATATACTGCTAATAAAGTTTCAGGTACAGTAAAATATCATGTTAAATTAGAAATAATGATAAGTTAGAAGATTTTTTGGGAGGTGCGAAAGGAGCAATGCTTCCCAATATTTGTATGTAAAAATAAGGGAAATTCTAAAGAGTCTCAAGATGATAGCCCACAGAGCATGGCTTCAAGACTTCCTTATTACGAAACTGCAGCGGTAAAGCCCTGGCTGGTTGGTAAATAGACCATAATTAACCCTAGAAATTATTTCTATTTATAATATTTTCAAAGAGTCTTGTCAAAAAGGAATATTGAAAATTCAAAATGTATTCAAGTTTCAACTGTTTAGTAAAATACAGCAAGCAGTATTAAAAAAAACATTGGCATCTTTAATGCTGGAATGTCGACAAATGTAGATATTTACTATTAAACATTTTCCAAGTTAACAACTGATTCAAGATTGTATGCTGCTGTTAAATACGTACTTCAAAATGCATTTCTATTATCATTGAGATTTTCTCGTCTTGTTGCTTAGTATTTGGTTAACTTGGAATTATACTCTATCTTAATAGTATATTCAATGATAGCTACATTCATAATTGTAGAAAGATTAAATCAAAACACACTGTGCATATTTTATTTTGTATAATGTCTTACTTCCAGAAAAATAAGATTACCGATTTTAACCTAATGATTAACCTTTCAAGCCGAAAGCCCAAGTACGCACTCATCATTTAATTGCCTACCTAAATGGTCGGATCCCGAGCATGCACTAACTAAACGCAGTCTTAATAAAATTGGCATTGCTCTGCTACCTATGGAGTTTTCTGTATGCTTTAAATAGAGACTTTAAAAATCTTAATAAAAAAACATCATTTAAATAATGTGAGTAAGGAAATGTGAGCTTGGGAGGTTAATAAAAATAGAAATTTGTGGGAAATTGAGAAGTGTTTTCTCCAAACTCGATAAACACAGAGAAATAACTTTCTCAGAAAACGCGTTTTTCAATGTATTAAAGTATTAGAGTTTTAGATATGAAAATTGCACCATAGATTACTCTTGTGAGCACTAATTTGATTCAGGAGGACGTGGGCACCTACAAGGTTAATATTAATAAACATAAAATTCGATTTTGAAATTTGAGTGATTATCGGATTTTGAAAAGAAAAATATCCTCAATTATTGAAATCTAAATTTATTCTAAATTTAACATTACCCATCAAGGTCTGGATAATTCCAGTTACAGAATTAAACATGTTCATATAGAAAGAGCAATTAGGATCGAAATTTAATTTGATAAAAGTGTTTTGGATCTTTGTGTAACATCATACTTTAGATTAGATTTGTTAATCTTGATTACAAGAATGGATAATATTCTTTTGGAATGTCTTACGTTAGATTTTCTTTCGGAATTTTGTTCAATTAAATAACTGGCGGATAAAACTCTACATTGTGCAAGTGAAGTTCAAAGTATACTGAATCAACTATTTTTTTCTTTTGCACTTTATCCTAGCTTATTTATACTATATGATATTCTTCAGTAAAATTATATTGAATTACTGACGATGTGTTGGCATTTCATCAATGCTACATTACATGGTACTGTAATACGCGGAAAAAAGTAGATGGAGAAAAGCTTTTACGTTAAAATAATAGTAACGAGGAACTTTAGAAATGGGTTCTGAAATATCTTATTGTGTACATATAGATCTACCTGCCAAGTTTTGTAGCTCTAAACTGAACATTTTGAAAGAATAACACACAGTAAAAAAAATACGTATATATTATGTATTTGTTCTACTTTAAATTATTATTTCTGTTTATTACCTTTAGGATTAGATCCTGCTGGCCCTCTTTTTGAAGGTGATGGCCCTGCGGACCGTCTCGATGCTTCGGACGCAGATTTAGTTGATGTTATCCACACGTGTTCAGGTTTACTAGGGATCTCTTTCTCGGTTGGAGACGTTGATTTTTATCCCAATGATGGATCAGCCACTCAGCCTGGATGTGGACTAGGAGATTTGGCACTTGGTAAGAACCCTTCTGTTAAGAAACCACATGAAACTAGCTGTCATATTCAAATATTGTGGCTATTACAACAATGTATCAACAACTAATTAATAATTTAGTGAACAAACCATTCTATGCTTGGTCAAAAATGCTGATACTAACCTAGAGACAAATTTGAGTTTCACAATTTTGTAATTTTACATTTTTATTTGTTAAATCACAATTAATGTATCAAGAAACAGTTCGTTTCTCAAAATGTTTCGCATTTAATATTTATAAGTTATTTCTCTACGAACTTGTACATTGATATCTCTAAACATTAGTTAAATGAACTATACCACTTTATTTTAATAATTGCGTATTTTCCATTTTACTTAAGAAATTACAAAGAAAATCACTGACACATTTTAAAGGCACGCATTATGGAAAGAGACTGCTGCTCGTTGTCAAGTGGTTACAACCATTTGTCTACAATACGAGAACATAAGAACGATACAGACACAATGTGATTTCCCATGTTAAGAAATAGAAGCTGTCTGACATAGCTGAAAGTAGTTGCAGGGCTTATGCAACTTTAAGCGTAAACTACTATTTTTCTTACAGTTTATTTTAGAGATGACTCAATGTTGTCTTGCGCTGAAAACCGAAATTTTATTATTATCACACAATGGGACTAAAAATATTGTAATCTTAGTCCATCACTCCATTCATCCGTACATATGTCTGTTATTTCACAATATAACTCTTGAACTGAAGTGGAGTTTTTGAATTCTTTATTTGCAATAGCTAGATTGATTGTGTCAGCTGAGTGGAGTCAATCCGTTTAACGACAGCTTCCGTCCGTCCGTTACTCTACACTTAACTTTTGAACAACGATCCAACAACACTCAACTTTTCAGTTGAGGCCTTTAATTTAAAATATTTTTGTATTGTTAATTATCATTACATGTTCAAAGTACGAACAATTGGTTGCGTTTTAATATACTAATGAAAAACCTCAAACGCTACCGGTACTTGTATAAGAGATTCTTGCCCTGCCCCAAGCAAATTCTGAATTGACACCACTGTGTTGTGTTATCATTGAGTGATTGTTGTGATATTACGTATAAAAAGGTATCGAAATCAAACAACTAAAAAAGTATTGCCGCACTGACTTCAAAAGGCGGACAAAAGAGTCAAATAAAGTTATAAATATTAAATATCTGCGAGGCGACTAACCTTGTTTCCCGTTGTTTGTGAATAAGGCCAAATAAAGCTTTATAGGTGAATAAAATTTGTCTCAGCCATTAAAAAGTTTTCCATTATAGCGATGCGACTTTCCTGAATACAAATACGTCCTAAATCCCTCAACTGAATAGATATCCCAATTCATCCCTATCCAAAATCACTCAAGTTTTTCGCCCATAAAGAAAATGACACAGTCAATCGTCCTGGGTTTCGAAATTTGGATTCTGTGTAATAAAATACATTGAATCCATACCCTGGGATCCGGTGCACAGAACTTCTATTTTTTGTGTGTGGCTGTTATAAATAACGGTGACTTTAGTGGTGGTTATGAATATTCCATTCATTCATAAATGTAAGTTTCGTGCAGCGCTTGTATGCAAACGTCAATACATTGAAGGGTTAAGAGTTGCATAAATATCTAGCGAAAATATTTAGATGTTCATAATCCTTATTATAAACCTAATGCTCACTCATTTATATGTGTACGTTTCACGTTATCCTCTTTACTGTTGAGCTCCTCCGTGACTAAGCGGTTAGCGTACGCGCCTTTGGTGTGGGAGATCTGGGTTCGATTCCCAGCGGGAGCTCATGTGATTCGGATTCTACGTTAATCAGTAGGTCCACGTCTCATATAGCCTCGCTGCTGAAAGGGACGTTAAACTCAAAATCAACTCAACTCCTCTTTACTGTCTTTGCCAGAGGTTATTTCTTTTTACTTTTTTTTTTTTTTTGTTAAATCAAGACACTGTCTATGTGGCCACAAGGCAATAAAAAGAACGCTTATGTATGAGGAAGGAATTCACAAATGTGTAAAACAAAACTTTTCCTGGATTCTAAAACTATTGAAGAATGAAGAAATTGTATGTAATCTCCAACTGAACACAAAATTATTTCCAAACAAGGAAAAAAGAACAAATTTGTAATGTAAACACTGTCAGTGCAGCTTTTGTCAAAGAGTTGTTCGAGTAATAATGCGGAAACACTTCCCTGGCCATGTTATGAGGTTATGAATGTATGTAGGTGTGCATACAGAGGAAGACTTTCATTACTCTGTGTTGCAATCCCCGAGTCAATCTCTCCTTTTTTCATTATCCAATATTTCAGTCTGATAACATTGTTTACTTATATGTATTTTGTTATATTAGTGTTTTAATTCTTCTAATGCTGTACTTTTAAGGGTCCTGCAGTCATAGTAGATCCCACGAATACTTCGCAGAGTCTATTCTTACTTACGGATTCATAGCTGAGCGTTGTTCTAGTTGGTCAGGCTTTGTTAATAAACAGTGTTCATCCAACGTCACTGCGATGGGAGACCCTGTTAATGTAAGGTGAGTTAATATGACTGAAGTCAAAAATGATAATTCTTTCGTGTTCTATTACTGAATTATAAAGAATGTATGGAAGGCTTACACGCAGGACATTGAAGTCGGTTTGTTTGAAAAGTTTAAAATACGGATTCTAGGTAAGGAAATTGTTAGAAATCAGCTTATTGACCGCAAAATTTTAATTTAAAGAATTGATGAAAATTTAAACAACATTAGCACCTTGACATATATGCAATACAAGTAGTAAGTGTTTTTCCAGATATTTAGTGTGTATGTCTGAGGAAAGCGTAGTACAGTGTTATAGAGTTCTTGCGTATATAGATTAATCAAGTAAATTTGTATTTAATTGAAACTTAAACCATAATTTACTCTTACGCATTTTGCAACATTTACAAAGTTCAGGCTGTCTCAGTCTCCATTTTCAAAGTACAGCTCAAAGAAAGTGAGAATCAAATAACCATCTCAATGTGTACGGTAACTTTTAACATAAAAAACAGAGAATTTGCACTCCGGAGGTTGGAACTTAAAATCAAAGTTCTGGTATCTGAAATTGAAAGCTATTCACAAGAAAGCTCATTATTTAAGAATTGATTCATGAAATTATTATGACAGAGAAACAACATTTAAAAATTCACTTTCTTTTGTGTGTGGAGATGAGTAATCTAAACTATATGTAAATCGCAATAAATAAGAACAATATTATCTGGAAGATTATTTCTATTCGGAGAATTGTCCGTCTGTTTATAATAATAAAAGATTAGATTCAAGACAAGATATCTGATACATGCATTTTTTCCTTATCAGTGTCAAGCCTATTAGTTGATTATACATAAAAATACATATTTGCGCAATATTGTTAAATAGGTGTTAGAATTATTATTGCAGGTAGAATCGTCTGTAAAGATACGTGCCACCCCCTAGGTATAATTTTGGAAACAAATTTAAAATGGTTTTAAAATTCCTTTTGCCCACTTTACGATATAATGCAAAGAATCATTTATTATTTATACATATTTCTGGGTATTACCGTCATTTATGGCCCTAAGTTCATCACGTATGAGGAACGACGTCCCTTGGCGGGGAGAGGGAATAGGGAAGGAAAGAAGCTGCCTGGAAGTTATATGTTAGGTATCATCTTGGCATTTGCCTGGTGGGAAAGAAGAAAGCACAGAGAAAACCTCAGTTAAAATGAGTGGTCTGGAAAAGCTGTTACATCTTTTCGGCCAAGTGTCCCCGACGTACAAAGTATTTATTACTTTCTCTCCGCATTAAGGAAATTATTAAAATTGGCCTATTCGTTCCGAAGTTAATTTTAAAAAGTCAGAACGGGACAATAGTCCATCATTTAAGTTGAAAAAACTGTTTTGCTTTTGTAGCAAGCATTTAGCTATCAAAGGGAAGAAAGAAACTACAATATTGCATTATAGTAATTCATTAAAACTAGGTTTTTTTATACATATTTGAAGGATAATATTTGCTTTTCGTAATGTACACAGGTTTGAGTATCCGCTAACCTGATCGATATAGTTTCAGATCAAATTATCGAAGTGTCTGCTAATAAATATAACATTTTGTTTATTTACTGCAATGTATTAAACCTTGTATCCATGTACTTTATTTGTAAAATAACTTTTCATGCAAACATTTGTTTCCAAACAAAACTATGTTCACCTTTGGCTAAACATCGTATTATCTAATACTTATACATGATTTGCTTTATCTTCTTAGTAAATAACAAAACATCTTTATGAAGCATGTTTAAGTTTGAACAGATAACTGAGTACGTGATAACTGATAACGTTCAAACGTTTATTTCAATAAATTCTTTGTTTTCGTAGCACTTGACATAATTGCATAAAATAATACCTTCTTAAACGCCTGTCAAAAGAAAATAAATGAATCAGCTGATGAATTTCATTTTGTTTTGACAACAATTAACATCAAGTGAAAAATATATAAAAACTGCTACCGTATTGTAGGTTATCTACTTTAAGGACAAGAAGAGAAAAGATCCAAAACTCTTACAAAATAAACAAAAATATTAATCTTTCTTTCTTTGTTATTTATTTCTTTGTAAGAAAGTGCTTCTATTTATTTTTATTATTGATCATTAGTATCACTACACCCACATATAATCTAGTTAAATAATGACGTTAAGTAATGACATCACTAACTAATCGATGTTAATTAAAAGTTAAAAAATGAGTAAATATTATTAATATATGACTTTGGCAACAAAATATGATAATATTATATTTTAAAAAAATTAACATTATAGGAAAAATTAAAAATGAGATTCCTACAAAGTTGAAGATGAGAAAGTAGAATAGTGGACTAGTTTTTAGCCTTTTAGCGTTAAAACTTTTAGGCCTTGTTCAGATATGAAATGGAAGTAGGGAATAAAAGTAAGGATAATTAAGGTGAAGGAAGTACTTAGAAAAGTGCAGGGTGGCCACAAGTCTCGATACCCCTGAAAATAAGTAATATAAAAAGCACTAAACGTACGTAAATAACTTCACGGAAAGGACTGAATGACATGAACAACAATGCTTTCGAGGAGTTGTATTGAGATAGGAAACATTAAGCGTCCAAAGGATCAGTCTATTGACCGTCATTCTCATGACAAAGGATAATACGTCTCCAGATTCTGTCCGACATTTTGCGGAATATTGCAGGTTTAACTTAAGTGAAAGCTTGTTTCACAGCTTCTGTCAATGGTGATGGTTTCTGAGTTTCGTGGTGGCCAGGCAAGTAATGCGAGCAGGTTGAGCAGGCTTCCCATCATGGTAAAACCAATATGTCTCTTTGCACTTATCAAGGACGTAACGGGAAGAAAACTTACATTAGCATTTATCAAGGGGTAAAGGTACTTTGTGTTGTCAGTACGTATTTTGTTGGTTGATGTATAAAGAATTGCAAAAGATTCATTAAATGCTTCCTGTAAAGTCTTGTACTTCACGGAGCAGATATATGGCCATTGACTAAAAAGGATGAAAAATGACTATATACTTTCCAAACGCACATGGAGAAAAGTTATATATATATATATATATATATATATATATATATATATATATATATATATATATATATATATATATATATATATATAACCAATGATGATATTTTAATCTGGGAGGGAAAAATTAAAAGTGGTTAAAAGAAGAATAAAAACTAATTAAACATTGTATTTTAAGCATCATTATAGAGGGTGTGGGGAAGAGAAAAATCGAAACTCCAATGACAGACTATTAAAACAATAACTCCTCGGAACAGAAACTACTGTTTCTAGCTAGTGTTCTATCGCTAAATGATTGTAGAATACTTAGTACCAATTCTCACACATGAATATTCAGGCTACAATACCTATGTACGTTTTCCCCTTTGTTCCAGAAGAGATTTTCAACCCTAAATCTCAATGCCAAAATTTCACTCTATCAGACAAAGCAAAATAATTATTAATTTTTCCATTTTTGTTGCAAGTACTAGAAAGAAAATCAGGGACAAGTTTTAGTTTGAACACACTTTTTTGATGATGAATACAGTTACCGCAATGGGAGAACAAACTGATTATGATCACACTGAGAAAAAGCCGTTCTCCGGACAGAGGTATATTGTATACAAATATACGGAATCCTCTTGCTTACTACAGAAATCAGTAGGGAGCATACGTTATCCATATGCTACATACGCACTGCACTTAGATGCTACATCATGCCGTTGCAGGATGTCTGACATCTAACAGTTTTCCGTATATCACATGCATATACTTATGTTACCTTCGACAGCTATATGTTATATACGTTTATTTGTGTGTGAGATCCTGACCGCCTATATTGTTTCATACGGAAAGTGCGTATAGATGAAACACTTATACGGAAAGTATTATAAAACATGCGTTTTCAGCTCTGGTGTACATTAAGTCCAAAAACTACAGGAATTACGCATATAACCTTCCTTTTTAAGTATGCCACCTACATTTTTTTTTAACAGTGCACTTAGCTGTTTCCAACTTCTGTTCTGGAAAGGATGTTGTGGTCGTGGCTGAAGAGCGATTTATCTACGAAGTACTTGCTATTGTTTTCGCTAAAATACTTTTTCCTTCCTGAAAGTGCATTACCTACCAGCATTAGGAGTAATTTATTGTTCACGAAGAATATGTGATTTTTTTTTAATATCACGTTTTTCTATAGTAAGGATTTATAAGCTTGAATTCTATGTGATTTGATCCTTTCTCGCCCTTTTGAATATGTCTGTAGCTCAATATTTTTACATTTAGAAACATCCTATTATCCTTATTTGATTATAAATAATGGATGTAAATCTATTTTATTGCAGTGCCCGTGGTGATTATTATCTTCGAACAAAAAAATCATCACCATATGCAATGGGATCTCAATGAAGGAGATTCAAAATTGTTAAAGATGCCTTTTCTGAAAGGATATTTTCAACCAGTTGTGCAGTTCTTTGTATGTTAAGTTCATAGTAGCTTATTGAGTAAACGCTTGATACAGGTAACTGACATAAGCAATTTCACTCGTTCATTGGCCTTCGATCTGGTTCTTGTCATGAAGCAAGAGAAATCTAGTTTGACGAACAAGCTCGAACATGTCACTGACATTCAGTGCGTCATTCTGAAGGAAACATTGAAATAAAACACGAAAGGAGCATGTGTAAACAATATGACTGTAAGATTTGTTTGTTCTTTTGTTCTTGTGGGCGACCCTTACGTAGAGTTAATAATTTAGTACAGAGTATCTGTTTTGTATAGTATTTAATAAAGCAAGCAAGAGGAAAGTAACTGTTTTAAGTAGATTTTTACTGTTTGCGCCTAGATAACATTTGACATCTTGATTAAGGCTCTTGCTATTTTTATAGGCAATTCATTGGAGTTCAATATTAACTTCAGCACCGAACATATATGAGACGGGCCATATTACTTATTTAAAGGAGGATTTTAACCACTACTCGGGTAACTATACAAGGTAAGTACAATACATCGGGAATTGAACCCAAGACCACGCGGACAGAAATTCGCGTTAGTCACTTGGCCACAAAAAGATACATTTAGAGATAATTGATTATAACAATTCCCAATGTAGCACACACATTTAGATCGCTTATTGTATAATTTGTTTCAACAGAGAAATTACAAATGTTATGATTTTTGTGTCGTGAAATAGGCTATTAAAATTTTTAATTTTATCATGGTGAATAATATGTTACTGTGATTAAATTTGGTGTGCATTTTGAATGTGTTAAAATTGTTTCTCGAAATGTAATAATTTTTATATCATTTTCTACATTGTAATAAAAAACTTTAGTTTTGTAGATACTCCTATTTATTTAAATGTACCTTGTGTTAAACAAAATAAGTGTAGTACACATTAATTTTTGACTTTCAAACTATATTAAGCATAAGTGTCGGAAGTCTTATGGTCCATTCGTCTGTCGACTGGTATCAGAGCAAAAACGGTATGAGATATCAAAAACGCTTTTTTACAATTGATTCAGTATCCCAAGAATAGGTTTCATGTCCTCCGTTAATCCTTTATTCAACCGAAAGTGATAGAAACCAACCGATTCCGGTTTCAACGTTCATTACTATAAAATAGAAACGGTAATATATAGTGACAAGTGGCTTACTGCAATCAATTAAGCGTTTCAATAGAACATACCATCAATAGCTGCAACATTCTACCAAAACCAGAAATAGCTGAACTTTAATAGTAGTTCTGATTTCAATAGTTGTTTCTAAAGGGTAAAAACGGTAACAGATATCGTTTTATTTCCTCTATTGATTCTAAAGTGGTTGAAATTTACTAGTACTTTCGGTTTCAATCTTTATTTCCATAGAGCAAAAACAATCAGAGATATCTAAAACCGCGTTTCTGACACAGATCCAGCGTCTCAATAATAAATTTTGTCTTGATTTCTATCTGTTCAAACCAGCTATGGTGAAAATTGTGGTTTCAAGTTACAACATTGATCTCATAATGGATAAAACAGAAATAGATTGCGACAAGCTGTTTTTAAATGTTATGAATACATCATCTCAAGAGAACATAACATCACCACCTGCAACACACTATCAAAACCGAAAGTGGTTTAAGTTTACTAGTATTTCCGGATTCAGTACTTATTTCCTAGAACACAAACAGTAATAGATATGAAAATGAAATGAAATATATATATATATATATATATATATATATATATATATATATATAAATTTTTTTACAGTTTAACTTCCCATGATTATGCCATTAGGCTAAGGGAGACAGTGGTTAGGGCTACAAATGAAAACCATCTGAAAGTTGTTTTCGTTTGTTTTTGACTCGCTGATTCCGAATATGAAGTCCGTTTTTTTCTCATTGCCCTAGGTTTTTCATCAAATTGACTGAAAATCCAAACCAATACCACAAAATTTGTATGTATATATTTCATACGGGGACAGAAGTACGTAGGAACTATATACAGACGTCTGTACTGCAATGTAAATCTTAATGGATATAAATGCATTCACCTACAAAAATATTTCCATTATATATATATATGTATATATACAACTCTATATTTGATGAATATGTAAAAGAAAGAAATATTTTCAGTTGTTTTTGAAACTCTTTTTTCTGTAAGCTTTGGTGAGTTTCTTATGCTTTTCTTGCACCGTTTGTCTGTTTATGTTCCAGCAATAGTAAGCCATCATGATAACACTCCACCTACCCCGGTATCTATGCTCCAAATCTCTCATACCCTAGTAAAATCTCTCATCTTGCTTCTCACTTACTTGATCAAGATTTTCTGGAATGTAATCCAAATGTCAATACAAGGCATGTATCTTAATATTCATGTCGTACCCAAGTTCTTGAAACTTAACGACATTATGTTCTTATAATCTGGACGTTTGTAGTTACCTAGAAAATTCTGTTACACTTCTGAATGCCAACCAAGCATATCTTTCAGCTGGATTCATTGTTGCTTTAAAATCTCAGGTTTCCATATGTTTTCGTATATCGGGGCCAATAAACATGCCTTCCTTCAGTTTTCCATAGGACAAGGATGGAAATGTATTATATATAAACTTGAAACATTATCCTTATTTATCAAGTAAAATCAAAGCAAAATTATTAGCATGGGTAAATAGTGGCGCCTGCAGAAACCTTGTGATCAAACTTGGGTAATTTCACATAGCTTTGAACTTTACACGTGTTATTGGAGAGCAAATGACAGGTTGAGGTCTTACTGAAGTATGGTGTCAAAGTGGCGTGTTTGTAGCAAAGGCAGCTACAAATATCTTAGCTGGAAAATCATACAGTCGTTCTATCCATGCCCACAAATTAACTTATGAAGTATTGCAAAGAATTTTATGGTCATATGTTATGAAATGGGCAACCAATGAAGGAATACAAATACCATTAGATGAAATAGAACAAGTAGTTGATAATGTTTGCTCTCATATGAAGAACAACATCAGTTCATGTGAAGATTAATCACAGGAGGCCATAAATATAGAAGTTCGTAAGAAAAAGATACGTTTGTACAGTCAGCGACAGTAGAAAACGGAGGTTGAATACATAAGAAATGATAGCTTTTTCCAGTAGCAGAATAGTTTCACTCGATGTCTGATAGTTGGACAACCAACATGACAGCAAATACATGCCCGAAAACATAACATGACAGGATATTTCTCCATTTGGAGGAAAAAGTATTACTATCTGAGAGCATCATTTAGAGAAACAACCACGAGATAAATCTGCAGAAATTCCATTCACATTAAATTCAAAGAGAGAGGAATTAATGCAAAGAAAACGAAAAGAATAATACGCTACATGCAGAAACCGAAAAGTACGGAAAGCTAAACAAAATGAGAAAAGAAGGAAAGGAAAGAGCAAAAGACATGGGAATTAATTAAATATTAACACTTAAGGATAAACAGTGTCCGTCTTTCCCCCTGCCCCCGTCTTGGTTTTTCTCCCTTCATAGGATAAATCTCTTTCAGTATGAAACGCGAACGTCATTTATAGTATTGAATTCCTTGAAAAAAATTTAAATTAGTCTAGGCCGAGACTCGAACCCCAGACCCTTAGAATGACAGTCTCACGCGTTATCCACTTACCTACACAGGCATATATATGTACGTGTGTGTGTGTGTGTGTGTGTGTCGAATTGATTGAGGGTTAAAAGAGCGACTTCGTAAATTTACGAAACGAGTGTTAACACAACAGTAAGGACATCTCGTAACGTTGTTAGGTAACACACGCAGTGTAAATAAAGTTTCAAAACCAGAAGTCGGAAGATATGCCGTGGGTAAGTCGGTAAGACGTCTGCTTGCTGAGTGGAGAAATCTGGGTTCAAATCTGGGCTGTTACGTTTTTTCTGTTCCGTTGAAAATACATTTCTATATTTTTGCGTTTGAAATTGCTTTCTTTCATTTTTTGTAGATTATCTTAAATTTGTGAAGGCCAAGTAAGGTCAGATTACATATATGTCTGCTTTATCTGTGTGTACAGTCCAGATATGGAGTGGGTCAATTGGGTCAAGATTTGTGAGTAGGTCAGTGGATCGTGGGTCAACAGGACGTGACTCACTGTGACACACCACCCACCGTGACCTCTCTGACTCACGCTGACCCTACGTTTTAAATTTTAAGGTCTCCCTCTTTATTCGGCCTCCTTCCTTCAAGGTCTCCCTCCTTATTATTAAATTCAATATATAGATAATTATTGAGTTGAGTTGATTTTGAGTTTAGCGCCCTTTTCAGCAGCGAGGCTATATGAGACGGGACCTACTGATTAACATGTAATCCGAAACACATGAGCTCCCGTTGGAATCAAACCAGGGTCTCCCACGCCACAGGTATATAATTGTGTCTTATATAGCAGTTAATATTCTTGCTATAATGTATAAAGTTAAAGCAAACTTGTAGCTTCACGAAAGGCATTTGTTTGTCCTTCAAGGTCAACACAAGAACAAGAAAACTAATACTAGGTTTGCCTTTACAAGTGACTACTATGATAACAACAGAATGCTGCCTACGTTTAAGATATTATGCCTCCGAGGGTTAGTAAAACGCTTAACTATGTGGAAATCGCTGCACACAACAGGTCTTAGGAGCACTCACAAGTACGTAAAATTGAAAGAACAGAAAATAGTGCATTTTTGAAATGAGAATACAATTCACACTTCACGCAAAGTTCCAATATGGGAAATCAGTCAATATCTTCAGTTGGAATTACTGAAAAAGACAGAAAGTGGCTATTTAAAACTCCAAGTGTAAACCTGCGCTTGGAGCGATTCTATTAGCTATATCACAACGCATTTTCGTGAGTTGCCTCTGCGGTCAAGCGTGCTTAATAGCGCTATTAAAGTTCTAGAACCATAGGACGGCGGTTTGAGCCTGAGTACAGTAAAATTCTTTTTTCAAAATAGGGATGGCTTTTTAAAAGTATATATAAAGTTGTATTTTGAAGTGATTGTAAAACAAATTCAGATGAACTTTCACATTTCCAAGCTCACTCGTATTTATTCGTCATGTTCCAAATTTCACAGAAATAAATCCCTACGTTAAGCGGGTTTACATATCCAGACTCCTAACAAGGAAGGGTCACGCAGTGGCTCCGCTGAGATCCGAACGAGACAAATGTGTTTTCATTTGATATGTTATAACTAGATGGATCCCAAAGTTATACGTGCCACTGAGCGGAATATCGTGAGTTACAACATATTTTGTAATGTAAGAACTACAAAGCTAGCGGAATATTTTGACCGAATCATTTGTTCGGAAACGGTTGGGTAAATGGAAAACTCGGATAATATGTATCCCGTCATTTTCAAGAACACACTTTTTCGGATAAAAAAGTTTGCCCAGGATCCTCGCAGGGTCCCACATGGGGTCCAACTCAAAATTTTGAAATGACAAGAGGGATTAAGTAGCACATCGTTTGAAAGCTGTTGCAAAATGAAAGAAGATGCAGCAAGTCTCGACTCTCTACGACAACCGTGTGCAAAAGGGCAACGGGTCAAAATGTAAACAAAAACTTAATTGAAAAGTCAATGGTCACCTCTATAAATCGAAAACGGTGAGAAATGTGAAAATAGGAAAGGAAGTGTGGTACTATTTTCAAAGTACAACAATTTAAGGTAAAACGTCTTGTCCCAGGGTCTCCACATGGTCCCAGGTGGGGTCCAACTAAAAAGTTTCAAATGGCAAGAGGGGTTAAGTAGCTCATCGTTTGCAAGATCTTGTTAAATGAAAGTAGATGGAGCAAGTCTCTACTCTCTACGACAACTCTGTCCAAAATTGCGGCGGGTCAAAAAGTAAGCAAATGCTTATTTGATAAACTATGCCCACCTCGAATCCAAGATGGCCGGTTAAAACCTATGTCGTTCATAACAGTACAAATTTAAATCTCTATTTTTCTCTATTATATATTTAGAAACAATAGGAAGATTAAAGAACAATTGAATTTCGATTCACTTCAACTATAATTTCATTCGGTAACAACACATATATGTTTTGTTTGGTTCCCTCGCCATAATTTACTTTAATATAACGAATATGCGATGAACACACAACTCTGACTTCCTCTAATTTTGTCATACGTAGTTCATGCATAAAGGACTTGCTGCACCAGTAGGTGAGTGGCTCTATTGTAATTCGTAACTGCGTATTCGTGGCGGTTACATTTGTATGTCATTCGTTCATTTGATCGCAATACTCCAAGCAATACCAAATATACGAAATAAATCATTTTCAAGATTGGCGAGTAGTACCGAACCATGTGTAAGTCATTTCAGTACTTCGAGTTGCGCCAAACTTTGTTGGTTTAATTACAGTATTCCAAGAAATAACATATTTATATACAAACTCATTTTTCACGCTGGCAGCCATATTGGATTACCTCCAACACCAGTGGTTTGAGCTGGACATGCGTTCGATACATACTACGGCATTTTGAACTCAAGACGTTTCGTTTTTGAAAATTTCGCATCTTTTCGTCATCCACTGATCAACATTCATGCAAAATTTGGTTTTCCTAGCTTCAGCAGTTTGGTATACGTATCCTTTCATTATAGGTTTTAAACTGTCTCTTGCATTCAAGGTGGCCATAGATTTTCAATTAAGCTTTTGCTTATATTTTTACGCGCCGCAATTTTGGACAGGGTTGTCGTAGAAAGTGGAGACGTGCTTCATCTTCTTTCACTTAACAAGAGCTTTCAAACGATGTCCTACCTCTCTTGCCATTTGAAACTTTTTAGTTGGACTCCACCTGGGACCATGTGGGGACCCTGGAACAAGACATTTTCACGTTGTGCTTTGAAAATAATGCCACGCTTTCTTTCCTGTTTCCACATTTGTCTTACCATTTCCGATTTATAGGGGTAGTCATGGACTTTCCAATTAAGTTTTTGTTTACATTTTGACCCGTTGCCCTTTTGCACACGGTTGTTGTAGAGAGTCGAGACTGGCTGCATTTTCTTTCATTTTACAACAGATTTCAAATGATGTGCCATTTAACCCCCTTGCCATTTGAAAATTTTGAGTTGGACCCAATCTGGGACCCCGCAGGGGACCCTGGGGCATTTTTTTCTTACCACAAAAAGTTTCTCGTTGAAAATGGTGGGACAAGTGTTGGCAGAGTTTTTCACTTACTCAACCATTTCCGAACAAATGACGGTTCAAACTATTCTGCATGGTAATTTTTTGTAGTTCTTACATTACAAAATATGTTGTAATTCACGATATTCCGCCCGGTGGCACGTATAACTTTGGGATCCATCTAGTTATAACATATAAAATGCAAACACAATGGTCTCGTTCGGATCTCAGCGGAGCCACTGCGTGACCCTTCCTTGAAAGTATGAAAACATTTACGCTCACTCCAACCTCAATCATTTCATGAATTCAACCTGATTTACGTATGTTATTAGGACGTAAAATTGAGTGTGATTTATTCTACAAACACTTTTATACATTGCAAGAGCTGTGACGTCTAAATATTCACTGAGAACTCATAGTCGTATCGCAATAAACAAAAGCGAGTATGTAAACTGCTTTCACAAAAGTTAAAAGAAAGCCTGCAAAAGCATGCAAAATGGTCGAGTGGTTTAGGTCGATACTCTATCAATCATATGTTTGTGTGTTAAAACCCGATAATAAGTTTTTCTAAGTGTCATCCTTTTTTCATTTGGAGGCGGAAAACATTTCTTTGAGTAACTCATTGGAAACTTCTTTTGTTTCAAATTCGGCTAAGACGGAAATATATATCAATTGCAAATCTAAAATCCATAGCTGAAAACAAAATATAATGTATGTTTTGCCATTATTATCCTCCGATTTGTAACGAGACCCGGGTTCGATTCCCGGAGGGAGTTCATGTGGTTCGGATTTCACGTTAATCAGTAGGTCCACGTCTCATATAGCCTCGCTGCTGAACGGGACGTAAAACTCAAAATCAATCAATCAATCTCCAAGAGAGAGAAATAAAAAAAAACTTTGTTATGGTAAATTCTAGTTCAAAGTTCGAAGCACTTGCTTTTGTTTCTTTTTTCAGGGAACAGAAAAGTTCTGTCGCCTTAGAAATTATACCATATAATATTGCAAATTTGCAAGTGGATGTATTTACATTGCAATTTGTGGTAATAAAGATATTATGATTAGAAAACAATATTGTAATAAGTAGAGATGCAAAAAAGCCGGCTTTTTTGAATCGATAGTTTTTTTCACATAAAAAGCCGGCTTTTTTGGAAAAAAACCGAGAATTTTGGAAATTTTTGGCTTTTTTCATTTTCATGATTTTTCTATCCAAATAGCTTTCTTATAGTATATTCTAAAGTTAGATAAGATTTCCACGACCTGAATGCCATATTTAGCACTGTAATTCACCACCAAGATGGATGGAGCACATATTTTACGAATTAAAGCTAACATGAAAAATGTAGTATTTGAGGGCAATTATACAGGTTATTTAACTTTATTTTAACTTTTGAGTTATCGACTTTTTTTTCCTTCTCTAGATCATTTTAGTTTGTCATCCGTGTTTCAATTCTAAGAGCTTAGTACTCCAGCTTCTAGCACGAAAGTTAAACTTACGTTTTTCTATATATCCGTCAAAGCATACGTTTTTCAATATGTCCGTCAAACCGTATTTCCACATTTCTGTTATACTGTAGTTGTGCAATGATTTAGCAATAATTTTCCAGATACAACCTTGAATACCAATTTATACAAATAATCAATAGCGGATTTAGAAATGTACTTTGGGACGGGTTTCTCTGATTGTTTCGTTTTCTAAAAAGTCCTAATTTTGTTTGGGAGCAGCTTGAAGTTTATGAGTACAGGCATAACTAATATTTCGTTTCGTTTATATGTTTAGCAATAATCTTCCGGATACAACCTTGAAGATCATTTTATACTGAGAATCAGTGGCGAATTTAAAAAAGTGTTTTGGGAGGGGTTTTCTTACTACTAATGTTTAGTTTTTCTAAACATTCGTAATTTTTATTTGACGGGAGCTTAAAGTTTATGAGTAAAGGCATAACTAATAGATATTTCGTTCGTTTTAGACATTCCACAACTTTGGAGAACAGGCTTCAGTCCGAAAGACCGAACCTCTAACCTTCGCAAAACCGTCACTGCTGGTAATTAGTAATAATAACGATTTAAAAACAATAAGAAAGGAAGTCGGCCAACTCCTACACTCCTAGTCGGCCAGTACACGCACTATTTCTACATTCTCAGATGGAATGAAGGAAGGCTTTGGGTTGAATCCCGGACTTCCCGATAGAAGCGCAAAAGCCAACCACTCAGTCACGTTTGTTGTGCATTTGTATTTAGCTTAACTTAAATATATTCCGTAGTCTTTTTTTTTTGTTCCGTAATGATATGTTGAATCCCTCTCGTTAAAAATTCAGAAAACTTGAGGATTGGGTAAACCGTGATGGTGGTCAAGGGTGCCCATGTTGTGGTTTCCAAGGAGGGGCAAGTATAAGCGACGTTTCAAAAATAGTTCCAAATTTTGCTGTAATTAATGTAAAAATCCTATTGGATTTTCAATATTCTGAAGTACATTTTCCTCTAGGGGGGGAAAGCGCCCCCTTAACCCCCCTGATGGGCGCCCTTGATGGTGGTTATAAAAAACTTGACTGTAGAATTTCAAGAATATACAGAACCATGTGCAACCTTTAATTGTATCATACAAATCTAAGAATTTCTCTTATGTTTTATTTTAATTTTATTTTGTTTCAAAAAGAGGGTATGGAATATTTTGAAGTAAAAATACTACATACAATTTTGCTAGTTATTTGTGTATTTTTTGAAAGAAGTTTTTACTCTTACGGTTGGCTCGTTTACACCAGCTGTTTTTTTTTTAAATAACTGGTTTAAACTAAAAAAAAATTAAAAGAACAAAAATGCGAATCGTGTGAACTTCATGGTGACGTTTCACACATCAAACAATCTGCATTAGTTTTATTTCCTTTTCACCTTTTAATCAACGTGTCCCATGTACAATTCTCGGTCGAACCACAACCCCTCTTTCATGCGTAAACAAAGTAGTGGTTCGGATGTAACTTTAAGCGAAAGTCTTCTCCTTGATAACCTCGGTATTACGTAAGGATGTTAAGCCTAAACATACAAAACGAAACCAAATTATATATTTCTGCATGCCTGTTGTTTTATAAAGAAGCGAAGGTTGCTTAAATATATTGATTAAAATTGGTAAAATTTATCGATTGCCTACTTAGCTTCCAACATTAGCTTGGATTGGACTTTCAATGATACCTACATACTAAATTTGTAATTTAATACCACAGTTTTAGAAAAATAAACACACTGCTGAACAAGACTGCATTTATTTAATATAAAAACACATTTACACGTGACGTTTCGATCTTCTATCCAAGATCCTCATCAGACGTTTGGATAGAAGATCGAAACGTCACGTGTAAATGTGTTTTTATATTAAATAAGTGCAGTCTTGTTCAGCAGTGTGTTTATTTTTCTGATTTTATTCGTAAGACGTTGACTATGATTGTGTGTCACTCAGTTTTAGCGTACTGATTATAATACGTTGACCTTTAAATTTTACATGCAAATTAAATTTTACAGGATTTTCCCGTTATTGTTTTACATTTAAAAGAATGACGGGATTTTCCCGATGGCTAGGCGGGAGTTTCTCAATTTAAGAAATTTACTGACCGGACTTCTTTAAGCTTATGGGACCTCTTCCAGCATAACCCCGTTGTTGAATAATAACACCAAGGCGAAACAAACTTATTTCTGTGAATATGTAATATAAATACATAAAGCAAAATATCTAAATCAAAAAACCTGGTTTAAACCCCAAAAAAGCCTGGTTTAAACTGCCCCCCCAAAACGGTTTTTTGGCATTTTCAGAAACAACCATGGTTCTTGCCAACTCTGCTTACTTTTGTATATAGGAGGTTAAAATGTGTTTATTATATACATTGGTTAATCCTTTGGAATTCATAATGCAAAAATGTTGAAGTAAAATTGTTTAAAATATCTTTTCGAAATTCATGGTTTACTTTCGAGGTTTTATATTATTATCGGCACTAACCACTAATTAAATGACTTTCTGTGTTATAGAGAAGCGAAACAAAGTGTGCTTTATCGATTTAAAGCAGAATTTTGAAAAAAGCCCAAAATTTCCCAAGCAAAAAAGCAAAGCAGAGAAAACCGAGTTTTTTTCCAAAAAAGCCGGTTTTTTTTCGAGCCCTTGCATCTCTAGTAATAAGTAAGTTTAATTTCTTCATCCATCGCAAGTCTTAGGGGCCCCTTATACCTCGCCGCCCCCCGAATATCGATATCGAAAATTTCGAATGATATATTCATGTCCATATATTCGCGATATCGAATGTTGATATATGATAATATATATATCGACGATAGCGGTCTATCGACATATCACAGGCCCAGGTCCGAGAAGTGATGCTTGAAATATACTGGAATCAACAATCAAATTCTAAATAAGTTCTCCATTTCCGTATTCAATGTTGAGGGGGAAGAGTGTGAACCCGAATAGAAATTTTAAGAAAAAAAAAAGTGTTAAGATAAAAGTAGGTTTTCCGTCTCCCCTTGAACATAAAAATTAACAGAAAACTATTACTGCAATTTACCTTTTACTTCTGTTTCTGATTGTTATCACAAATCAGCGACAGTACACATACTTTACATAGTACACCAATACACTCTATAACTTTTCACAACCAAGCAAGCCGGAAGATGAATTTCCTGTGATATTAAAGTGGAATGTTCTACAAAATAGTCATAATTCATTGGCCATATTTCTATCAGTACTTTGGTACAGACTAAGAGCTACAAGACTAACAGAACTAGAAATTAGAGATTTCATTCCTTTTTTCTCTCAGACTAAAAGACTTCTGCATTTTCCTAAGATTTTCATTTTCTTAATGTAAGTCCCCTATCCTGGGCTAATTCTGGCTACCGCGGTTTCGAGGTAATCGGTAAACGAAAGAGCAACGTTTGTCGACTCTCAACTCTCGACAGTTTGTGAGAAGATATTTCACAGTTCATGTTGTTATTTCTTCGTTACAAAAAACTTCTAGTTGACTCTATTCATGGCGAATTACTGAACTTATAAACATTGACAATTATTGAAAAATGAATAATTATTTTTAAACATAAAAAGCGTTACAGTTCAGTAGAATGCAGAAGTGAAAGAAAATATTGTTTATTTGTTGAGATGAACAAACTGAATGTGAATAAGTGTTTCCCATTCTCTTGTCCAGAGGTGGATCTACGATGGACTTCTGGGGGCTCGGTGGTTGGTAATACTCCTATTTAGAGCTACTTTTAAGAGCTTCAAACTCTGGAATGGGTTTTATTTATATATAAAATAACAAATATTCCCTTTCTGGGAGGCAATCGCCATGATCGCCCACTGGATCCGCCCCCGCTTTTGTGTAGCAGACTTTGAAGATATTTAGCTCGTGTATGCTCCTGCGATGGTGATTAAGGATTGTAACATCTGGATAATTTTTATACTGATATCGGATAGAAACTTATCCGGACTTGCAATATCCGGTTGACGGACAACAAAACGGAAGACGGATAACGGATAATATCAGGATAATGGATGACGGATAATATCCGGATAGCGAATGACGGATAATATAGAGATAACGGATACTATCCGCATGATGGATAACGGATAAGATCCGGATAACGCATGTTATCCGGATGTCGGATAATATCCGGATAATGGATTTATCCGGATAATTTATAAAATTAAGATAACGGATAATATCTGGATAATAGAACATTCGGATAACTGATTACATCCGGATGACGAATAAAGAATAATATTCGGATATAGTATGTGGTTTGAAAAAGACAATATAGGAGAGGGACTTATCAATGCTTTCTCCTCATGGAGTTATTAAAAGACGATCATCGGGCAGTGGTCTTTACCATTAAAAGATATTGCTTCTTAAAATGTTTCCTAGTAACTTCCAATTTTCTTGTTCTTGTTGAGCGCGGTGGCTAACTGTAGACCGTTTACTTTGGCGCGTGGGGTCCTTATTGTTTCGATCCCCGACCAAATAAATTTGCGGTGGACAAGATCGTATCCGTAGCTTCTCTCAGGGCACTCCCGCTTCTTGCCACTTTTCACTCCATAAATTCTTCTATTACCATTGACTTGCTTTAATCATTCGGCACGGCAGCTCAGTGGTAGAGCGCTTCCTCTTTTGCGTGGGGTTCTTATTCTTTCGATCACCACCCAAGGAAATTTTTAGTGGACAATATCATATCCGTGGTTTTTCTCAGGGTACTCCTACTTCTTCCCACTTTTCATTTCACAAATTCCTCTATTATTATTGACTGGCTTTAATCATTGCGCGCGGTGGTTCAGTGGTATAGCGCTTCCTCTGGTGGACCAATTAAGTTTGAGGTGGATGAGATCGTATCTGTGGGTTTTGTCAGAGTACTCCCGCTTCCTCCCACATTTCATTCCACTAATTCTTCTATTATCTTTGACTTGGTTCAATCATTGGGCGCAGTGGCTCAGTGGTAGAGCGCTTCCTCTGGTGGGCCAAGTAAGTTTGTAATGGACAAGATCGTATCCGTGGGTTTTCTCAGAGTACTCCCGATTCTTCCTACTCTTCATTCCACCAATTCCTCTATTATCATTTACTTGCTTTAATCATTGGGAGCGGTGGTTCAGTGGAAGCGCGCTTCCTCTGGTGGGTCAAGTAAATTTGTGGTGGACAAGATCGAATCCGTGGGTTTTCTCAGGGTACTCTCGCTTCCTCCCACATTTCATTCAACCAATTCTTCTATCATCATTGACTTGCTTTAATCATTGGAGATGCCTTGGTGCCTTGAGGATTGCGGTGATGCCAGAAATCAGATTCGGTCCCAAGCATTTGGGTTGTGATGTAAACCTTTGCTGTGGTTCAATCTCAGTATTTTATTAGGCGAGATAAAGCCATCCATACAGCTATAAATCTTGTTCTATCTTGCGCAACCAGGTATTGATTTTGAGCCAATTCGGAACCACATTTTTGGCGCTTTGAGGCCAGAAACTGATTTCGGACATTACGCTGTCCTCAAACTACTAGGATCTTTCCAATGTTACCATCCGCGTCCAACAACCCCATGTTTAAAAGGGAAATAGAAAGGACTCGTGTCTAAAACTTCCGGACCCAGTTTCTTCAGGTTCAAGTTGAGGGATCGATTTCTGATATCACAATTGTGCTCAACGGTTCAAAACCTTTGAGATGTCGCCAACGCCGTCCAATAACTTCATCTTTAATAGGTGAATAAAAGGGACCTGAGCCCATAACGTCAGGACACCATTCCTTGAGCTTCGTGGCCTGAGCCTGATTTCTGACATTACTACTGCACTCAGGGGCAGTGGTTAGGGATGGGCACGAGCGAGTTTTTTTAAAACTTGATTCGACTCGAAACAGACATCTTTTAGGTCGACTCGGGAACTCGACTTGAAAAATTTTTTCCGACTCGACTCGAAACTCGACTCGAATTTGGATCGAGTTTCGAGTCGAGTCGAGCCAAATCGAGCCAAATCTTGTGTGTAGTTTCAAGTTCCTTTTTCACTTATTCTGCATAAACAATATAATTATTATCAATGTTGCTACTTCCACTACAACTTATTATTATTATTATTATTATTATTATTATTATTATTATTATTATTATTATTATTATTATTATTATTAAATTCTGTAATTAAGCTTGAAAGATAGGCGGTTTGCATCTGAATACTAAAAACTAGTTGACTGCCGATTTCGGTAGTCGTGAAATCTAGGACACAAGGACATCGTTCACGAGGTTCTGGGTTTGAGTTCCGGAGGATTAAGTATTCGTGCTTGGGCCAAAATTTGTTAAAAGTTATAGCATACCAGGCAAACATGTTTAAAACTGTTCTGCCTGGGTCTACGGTTGTCAACAACTTGTGCGGCTTGGCTCACAGCTTATTCAATATCGAACCGAACCGAGAAGTAGGGATGCGCACGAGTCGAGACACAATTTGTAAAATTCGAGTCGAATCGGGACTGCTCGTAAAAATCTTGATTCGACTCGAATGTCTCAAAACTCTTCACATACTTTTGAAAATAGTTTTGAAGAAACTAATCACTCAGAAACAGTTTTATATATATATATATATATATATATATATATATATATATTATACAGGTGCGAATCCAAGGGGAGCTACAGCCCTCTTGACACTCAGGTATACACTGGATAAAATAGGCTTTAATCCTGCTTTACACTGGATAAAGCGGCAAACTGTGATTTAGTCGCTCCCTTGATCATATCCTGGATCCGGGGCTTTAAGGGTTCATAGCTGTAAAACTATGGGACCTATCGTTAGAGATGCGCACAAGATGAGTCGAGACAGAATTTTCCTGACAAATTTCGAGTCGAGACACAGCTCTTGCAATAAAAAAGAATACATTTTTTGAGTCGAGACATCACTTTTACAGCACATTTTCGAGACGAGAAAGCCTCAAATCTTATCTCGTGCGCATCCCTACCTATCGTAGTCGGGTTAAGACTTCACTTAGAAACTAACATGTGCGCTATCCAAAAATACAATGTTTCAGAATCTAGAGTACACATGCGACAATTTTTAGAGAGGAACTTTGGCTATGTGCATATAATTTGAAGTACTCACCAAATACCTGTATAAAAATTGTTGCAGAAGTATGGCAGAATTCTGAAACATGGATATTTGGATAGCACACGTACTAGTTCCTAAATAAGGTCTTGACCCTACTACGGTAGGTCGCCTAGTTTTGGAGCTATGGACCTTTAAAGTTCATTTCTTCATGTTTTTGGCAGCCTATAACTCCGAAATTAAGCATTTGTGCGCCCAGGTTTGTTGTTACCTTTTGTCTTATCTTGGTGTCAGGAACAGTATTTCTTCCAGATATGTTTTTGGGGCACTGCCCCCTCCCGGAGCTCTGAGAGTGCCCCCCGGAGGAGACCAAAATATTACGTCTATAATACAATAATAAATAGAATAGTACCAGCAGTGCTCCCCTCACCCTGAACATTTTTTTCTGAAAGAACAACTGGTCAGGAATCTCCTTGCATTTTTTAAATGGAGTATCGCATCGCAGTTTGCAGTGCAAATGGGAATGCAATGCAGTGCAAACATGGAAATGCGACATTGCATTTACATGTTTGCACTGCAAATTGAAAAAATGTATTGCAAATTGCGATACATCTTTGTGTCTTAAATTACTACGTAAGCTAAAATAAGGAGCAAGTTAAAAATATATTACTATTATTTCAAGAAACTTCCCCCGACTTGAAGGGTCGGTTATTGCAAGAAAAAATGCCTCGACTTTGGATTACAATAGTTTTCCACTTTTGTATTTCCTTCCCTTTGTCAGTTTATTGTTACTGGGTCATTCTCCAGATCTTCTCAGGTTTCGGGTGATTATCCTTGTTTCTGAGCGTGTAATAATAATAAAAAAAAAATGTTCCTTGAACAAAAGGCGCATTGGCAGCAGATTGGACCTAGCCGATATATGGTATATATAGCATGATTGTGGCTTGGTTAGTAAAACGCAGAAGTGCGTACAGTAGATCAATAAAACAGTAACGATATTCTTCAATGCCAAAAATACAGTATAGGAAATTACATTCATCTTTGTCTCTCTTTTCTTTTTGCTCTTCTTTGAAGTACTGATATACCTGATACCCATTTACGTTCCTTGTTAAAAACAACATATGTTTTAGCAAGATTTCTTTTTGGGAGACGCCGCGAACCTCAAAAAACATCCCGAACAAATGGACTCTCTCTTTCTGTGTGTGTTTGAACCAATGAGTTGTTTTTCCTAAACCTAATTGTTGAATTTGCCGCTGTGGTAAAACTATTTCGCTCAATTTGACAAATAATATAATAAAATATAATACTTATCCAGCAATGAGCGTGGATTGCAAGGAAAAGCAGTGAACCCTAAAGAACCCCTGTAGCAGGGGCGGATCCAGAACGGACTTCTGGGGGGGGCGTGGATTGTAATACTGCTAGTTAGCTAGTTTTAAGAGCTCCAAATTTTGGGATGGGTTTATTTATATATAAAATAAGAAAGCTTCCTCTTCCGTGGGAGGGGGGCGATTGCCCCGATCGCTCCCTGGATCCGTGTCTGCCCTATAGTCTCTCCCCGAAATTAAATGCATTGATCTATTATTTCCAATTCGAAGTCATTTTCGCTTCCATATTAATGGTGACGGAGTTCTTGTTCTTTGTATCTCTGTACTCAAGAAAATAATAATAATAATAATAATAATAATAATAATAATAATAATAATAATAATAATAATAATAATAATAATAATAATAATAATAATAATCATAATCATAATCATAATAAAGCATCTGAATAATAAAGATATTTTTAACCCTTCTTTAAAATTTCTATGTATTTCTCTGAATCTGGATATGTTGTTTTATAGTGTATAATGCAAAAAGGCTTCAAACAGCAATCTGACAAAAATTATTTGTGTAAAAGACACAAACGCCTTATCAGTTGCTCTGCAAAGAACTACTAAACGATTTACAAGGCACAGACAAAAGTAGAGAGCAACGTGAAATTTCGCCTAAGGGCACCTTCGTTGCAAAAGTGAAGACTAGCACTCTGTCAACATATTGCATAGCTATCAATAAGTCACACTCAAAGATTCTTTCCAAACGTTTTGGTATAACAGGTTAATCAAACTACGCTGTTGTAGGTAAGGGATGAGACTCTGAATGACCGATAAGTGTTGGAGCTCAGAGCCGTAGCTAGAAATTTCGTTGCCCGGGGCGAAGTAGAATTCGGCGTCCCCCGACACTCACCTTACCAAACTTTGATTTTTTCTTTCTGTGCTTTTATTTTTAACATATAAGAGAAACACCTTTTTGTTGTTATGCTACGCTGTTTTTTTTTTTTTTTACCAAGCCGCTTAGACAGACCATTGCAACAGCCAAAAGCGATCGTTATGTATTCTTTAACAAATAAGAGCCACTCTCAAGAGGCTTATTTTAGACCTGCTGCTAAACTTGCCAAACTACCTTGTATACAAATCCATTTGGAGAATAATTATGAAAAAAGCATGGAGTCGATTCTCCTACGTCGGGACGACCATGTTAGACATGGAGTTGCTGGACGCGAGTGGTAGCGTTGGAAAGGTCCGGGTCCCCTGAGTTCAGTAGTAATGTCAGAAGTCTGGCCCAGGCCACCCAACTCAAGGAATGGGTTCCTGACGTTATAGATTCGGGTCCCTTCTTTTCACCTACTAAAGATGAAGTTGTTGGACGGCATTGGCGGCGTTTGAAAGGTTTTGATCCGTTGAGCACAATTGTGATATCAGAAATCGATCCCTAAACTTGAACCTCAAGAAACTGGGTCCGGAAGTTTTAGACACGGGTTCTTTCTATTCCCCTTTTAAACATGGGGTTGTTGGACGCGGATGGTAACATTGGAAAGATCCTAGTCGTTTGAAAACAGCGTAATGTCCGAAGACAGTTCCTGGCCTCAAAGCGCCAAAAATGAGGTTCCGCATTGGCTCAATATGAATACCTGGTTGCGTATGATAGAACAACATTTATAGCTGTATGGATGGTTTTGCCTCGCGTAATAAAATACTGAGATTGAACCGCAGCAAAGGTTTACATCACAACCCAAATGCTTGGGACCGAATCTGATTTCTTACATCACCGCAATGCTAAAGGGACCAAGACCTCTCCAATGATTAAAGCAAGTCAATGATAAGAGGAATTGGTTGAATGAAATGTGGGAGGAAGCGGAAGTACCCTGAGAAAACCCACCAGCACGGCGTTTGTCCACCACACCTCCTATAGCCACGCTGCTGACCGGGCAGTTACACTCAAAATCACAATCACCACCAGACGGCGGGAGTTTACATGGTTCGGGTTTTACGTTAATCAATATGTCCACGTCATATATGGTCTTGCTGTTGAAAGAGACGTTAAACTTCAAATCAACTCAACTCATTAAGATCAGAATTCTGAGTTTAATACCAACTTGAAACCATACGTTCAAAATAAAAATTGAAATAAAATGAAATCTTTAAGTTTAACGTCCCATGGTTATGCTGGTTAGGCTAAAGGCGACGGTGATAATGAGAAAGGAGTGAAATGGTGGAATGAAGAAAGTGGGAGGAAACGGGAGAACCCCGAGAAAACCCACCAGCACGACGTTTGTCCAACACAAAGTCCAAACGACGCGAGCTGGGATCGAATTAGGGACCCGAAGCACCGGAGGTGAACGCTCTACCACTGAGCCACCGCGCCCCCCAAAATGAAAATTATTTATGCTTCTGATACCTATATATATGGAGAGAGAGAGAGAGAGAGAGAGAATAAATATGATTGTATTTTTCATAGGGCCGAAGTGGCTTAGTGGTAGAGCGTTCACCTCTGGTGCATGGGGTCCTTGGTACGATCCCAGCTTGCACAAAGTCAGATTTATGGTGAAGAAACACCGTGTGCGTTAGTTTCTTCAGGATTCTCCTGTTTCCTCCTACCTACATCGTTGCACATTTTCGTTCACTTCTCATCATCACCGTCTCCTTTACCTAGCCGACATAAGCATGGGACGTCAAACTTAATTTAATTTCATTTCATTGAAAAAATTACTATAATTTATAATCTGCATCTTTATAAAGCAACTTTAACAATCATATGGATGTATAATGCTTAAAATTGAATTAAATCGCAATTGCAGTAATCTGCAATATTTTAGGTATCTCATTTATTTACATCAAATGTTTAGTTATTTGATACTTTATAGCAAGAATATTAACTGTTATATAAGACACAATTATATACCTGTGGCGTGCAAGACCCTGGTTTGATTCCCAACGGGAGCTCATGTTTTTCGGTTTCTATGTTAATCAGTAGGTCCCGTCTCATATAGCCTCGCTGCTGAAAAGGGCGCTAAACTCAAAATCAACTCAACTCAATAATTATCTATACATTGAATTTAATAATAAGGAGGGAGGCCGAATAAAGAGGGAGACCTTAAAATTTAAAACGTAGGGTCAGTGAGAGTCAGAGAGGTCACGGTGGGTGGTGTGTCACAGTGAGTCACGTCCTGTTGACCCACGATTCACTGACCTACTTAAAAAAACTTGACCCAATTGACTCACTCCATCTCTGGACTGTACACACAGATAAAGCAGATATATATGTAATCTGACCTTACTTGGCCTTCACTAATTTAAGATAATCTACAAAAAATGAAAGAAAGCAATTTCAAACGCAAAAATATAGAAATGTATTTTCAACGGATCAGAAAAAAACGTAACAGCCCAGATTTGAACCCGGATTTCTCCATTCAGCAAGCAGACGTCTTACCGACTTACCCACGGCATATCTTCCGACTTCTGGTTTTGAAACTTTATTTACACTGCGTGTGTTACCTAACAACGTTACGAGATGTCCTTACTGTTGTGTTAACACGCGTTCCGTAAATTTACAAATTCGCTCTTTTAATCCTCAATCAATCCGACACACACACACACACACACACACACAAATATATATATACATAGATAGATAGATAGATAGATAGATAGATAGATAGATAGATAGATAGATAGATAGATAGATAGATAGATAGATAGATAGATAGATAGATAGATAGATAGATAGATAGATATGTTGGTGCACCAGTATGCTCCCAAGAGTACAGATTAATTCATTCTTGATTTTAATCTACAGAACAAATGCTTTTTATGAAAGCAAGGGGACTGCTACCCATAGATGGCTAAGTGAGGTAAATAAAATTTAAACTTCAAATGGAACTGGGGTGGCTCACCGATAATGGCTGATTTAACACGTTTGATAACAGCGCGGGTAATAGCTGATTTATAGGTAGAGCCTGTGTAGGTAAGCGGATAACGCGTGAGACTGTCATTCTAAGGGTCTGGGGTTCGAGTCTCGGCCTAGACTGAGTTAAAATTTTTTCAAGGAATTCAATACTATAAATGACGTTCGCGTTTGATACTGAAAGAGATTTATCCTATGAAGGGAGAAAAACCAAGACGGGGGCAGGGAGAAAGACGGACACTGTTTATCCTTAAGTGTTAAAATTTAATTTATTCCCATATCCTTTGCTCTTTCCTTCTTTTCTCATTTTGTTTAGCTTTCCGTACTTTTTCGGTTTCTGCATGTAGCGTATTATTCTTTTCGTTTTCTTTGCATTAATTCCTATATCTTTGAACTTAATGTGAATGGAATTTCTGCAGATTTATCTCGTGGTTGTTTCTCTAAATGATGCTCTCAGATAGTAATACTTTTTCCTCCAAATGGAGAAATATCCTGTCATGTTATGTTTTCGGGCATGTATTTGCTGTCATGTTGGTTGTCCAACTATCAGACATCGAGTGAAACTATTCTGCTACTGGAAAAAGCTATCATTTCTTATGTATCCAACCTCCATTTTCTACTGTCGCTGACTCTACAGTAATTACGAACTTGTTAGAAGATATGAATGTGCAATCAATGCTAAAAGAAGTTTGACGCTCAAAATTCTGGCGACAGTATATGAGTAGTGGAAACATTACTCCAATTTATTAGAGCAGAAAGGAAGAAAACTGGGAACTTAACATCTCATCATTTACGAAGAAGCTTCATTGGTTTGCTGCCTAGAACCATCACAATTATGGGGAACTATGTACTTAGCTGATATGAAACTGTTATCTGAGACTCATCCATATGTATTTGAGCAATTTTATGCTGGTAATTTTACAGTTAAAAAACACAGAATGCTTGAAACAGGATATCAAATGACCATGTATCAGAACACATTAGCCGTGCAAGTAAAGTTGCGGGTGGATTGATATAACCCGGAGCGATTCCGCAAGAGAAAGGTGGTGTATAATAGTAAACGAACGGAGTCCTATCGTAGAGGATATGTTGGTCTTGGAGTGAAGGACGATGAATATTGTTTGTCAGAATCCAATGACCTTTCAAAATCTAGATGCGAAAGAGATGAACGGTACGTGAAAAAGCTTGTTCATAAATGTGAGGAATTCGGTGTTTCCTCTGTAAATCAAGAAAATGTGATGTCTATATCGACACGAGATCTAGTCCCACCTCATACTAGAAAGTCTTTATTGTTAATACACAAAAGAGGAACTGATATTATTAACAATTTGGTTCAGGACCGATTGATGACTACGCCTCAAAAGTTTCATGAGTTTATATCAAGACGTTGACATTGGAGAATATTACTGACAGAGTTCAACAGGCTAAAAAGAAAAAGTCAAATTAGTCAAAAAATGTAGGTATTTTTCATAGATTGCTGGTTGCTACAGAATTAGGTCGAGAAATAAATCTGAAATCTATTCTCGAATATGAGCTAACTTTTGTTCCATTGTCTATTGGTGATTTCAAGGGTGATCTTCGTACGACATGTAGCAAGTCTGAACTCATTCAGATCTTGACAGCTGGGGTACTGACATCATCTCCACCATCTAGTGATGAGTTAACATGCACTGTCATAGATGGACAACAAGTTGTGCATTTCTTGGGAAGAATTACAGCATGCTCTTCATTTAGGGAGAATGCAGACAGGTTTTCAGAGAAAGGTTTTCAGAACTTGAGCACCAATTCTTGTAGAGCAAATGTTGTATTTGATCGATATTATCGTATCTCCATCACGTCGGCCACTCGAAAGAAAAGACAAGGAACAGGAGGTTCTTCAGTTAGACGAGTTCTTTCCTTTATTATGAAGTACCAATAGTAAAGAGTTGGAACCAGTTCATAAACATGCCAGAGAACAAAGCTAATTTGGCAGAGGTATTATCTGAAAATTTGATTTAAAAAGGCAAACAAATGGAAGAGTACGAAATAATAATATTGTGTGGGTTTACTGAAGCAAAAGAGGTTCAGTATTCAAAATAGAGAGATGTAGCGATGCTAAAGTCGAAAGACGAAGAAGGTTCTTCATTAGATTGATGTGTGACAAAGAGGTTTCAAACGTCTACTTGTTGTTGCCAACGACAGATAATCTTGTGCTCTTGCTGCAGTTTGCTGATCAATCCCAAAGGAAATATGGTTTAAAGCGGGAACAACAAGTCAACCTAGCTTTACTGCTGTCCATGCTATTGTATTGCCTAATGAATTGACACATAATATCGCAGCGTTTCATAGCACTACAGGCTATAATACTGTTAGTTATTTCAATGGCATTGGGAAAAAGACTGCATGGCATGTTTTCAAGAACTCTCCGTTTCTCCTTGACGGTTTGGGAAAAGGTGAACTGACCGAAGAACACTGAGAAAATCGGAGGAATTTTTTTGTCACCTACACCTTCCATCATCACCATTTGTGAACATAAATGAAGTCAAAAGCAATGTTTTTAGGAAAGGAAGTAAAGATCTCAAGGCTCTTCCATCAACTACTGATGCTCTACACTACCATATCCAGCAAGTTCACTACCAAGCATTTGTCTGGCTGACATTTGATGCTGCGCAGCAACAACTGCCATCGGTGACCACGAGTGGACGGAAACTCCAAGACGTGAATTGAAACCTGTCCTTACAACGAAAGTCCTCGTGCCATCAAATTTCAATGAACTCGCGACATGCAAGTGTACCAAATATGCTACTGTGAAATGCAAATAATAATAATAATAATAATAATAATAATAATAATAATAATAATAATAATAATAATAATAATAATAATAATAATAATAATAATAATAATGGAGAATTTAGCTATACCACAGACTGTAAAAATCTGTACTCAAGTAACATAGTGTATTATGGTGATGTTAATGCAGATTCTGATTTATAATTTTTCATGATCATTAACCAAATGAAATTATTCCTTTTATTATTCCGCGTTATTGTCTCTTTAAAATTGGGGTTGTGATATCATATATAATTAGTTGTTATTTATTTGGATCATTTAAAGTTTTTACAAATTACTATAGGCGTTGCTGAAGTATTTATTTTGCATTTATTCACTTCCGTTCCCAAGAAAGAATCAATGGCCAACAATTTGGTCTTGTCACCCACAATATATTGTTTCGCATGCTTTATGCTTCATTTTAAACATCTTCATTGAATTTTGCACCCCTTCAAACATATTGTTTGATATCAAATTTGGCTAGGTTAATAAGGAAAAATGTGACGCCCATTTTGAAAATTCTTGACAGCCATATTGAAAATATACTTTATGCGTCCCAGTATCAGATTTTTAAATAATTTGTCCTAACTTATACAACCACATATCATACGAACATATGTTAAATATGCATATATTGAGCGCCTTTCATGTATATTTACAGATAAAGTAGTGTATTTCTGACAACTGCCATTACTTTACAAAATGGCGGCTCCTGACGTAATTTTAGAAATTCAAGAATGCGAACAAACCGTTTCTTGTTCCCTATTAACCCGTAAATCAAAATGTATCAGTTGGCACTTGGTAACATGTTGGTAGGGGGTAACATGTTGGACCCCCTAAGCTCCCTATTAATTGATTTCGCCGCTAGACTATCAGGGTTGATATAGCGAACCCACGTTTCATCCACGGTGACATATCTCTGTACAAATTTTGTTTGCCAGCCTTAATTATCTTCACCGGTTCCGACTTATCCCACAACGTCTCTTCCTGTAGTTGACTATAAGCATTCTTAAACAAGAGCGTTTGCAAAACCCGTTTTCATTAATAAATATTTACGGATAATTGAATGCACACTGTCAGTAGAAAAGACATGTTTTTGCAATGTGACGGACAACCACTTGCCGGTCTGCCAAATGGATGTCATACATTTTTGTCATCGTTTGCGGGGTGGTGACAGTTGCACATGGGCCGGCACCATGCTTATCTTCACAAGTCTGACTACATTTATATTCAGGATCCATCGTTTTACTAGTTCATGAGGGGCTAGTGTTCCTAACAATTTGCATCATATCAGTATGAATGTCTTTGCGTGTTTCTTCATTAAATATTTTACAACTGCTCAGAGGTTTGGATTATTTACTTTTAATTTTTTTCATGCATGCTGCACTTCTTACCAATCAACAACCTGTAAAGAAACCAAAAGTTGTAAAATTTTGAAACTTTGTGGACATCAGTCTAAAGGATGTATGATACTAGGTCTCAAATTACAAGTGTCTACCATAACTGGAAGGGAATCAGGGGTAGAGTATGCTGAACATCTCATATTTTTGGCATATAATTGAATTGAAGGGCAGATCTAGAGAGGGGGCCAAACCACAGAAACTAAATTCCGAGAAATCGAAGGGTAAAGTGTAGAACAAATAACTTTAAATTTTCCTATGTGAAGGTGGTTCTTTTATTTCTGCATACCACTCTACAGATACCAGTGCAACTTTTAACCTGTAATATATGATGTAAGAAGGAGTGCGCCACAGCGGCCGGAATATTGGTGTTCAATTTAACATGGGATCTCAACTATTTTTTAGGCAAATCACGGTTTCATTTCGTTCTTTCGCAAAAATGTCTCAGTAGCGCACTAAATATGATGCATCTCATTTTAAAGGTGCAATTTGAACGCTGTGCGTGATATTTTCTTCTTATAAATACAGATAATTATAATCCAAATTCCCATAAGAAAATGATCAAAATCAGACGGAAAAGTCTTCTGTTTTTTTACAGTAAGGAAAAGAGCTAAAAACTCCGGACTTTTTAGAGAATGGAGTACAATCTTTGTATTTGTGCGCTACTGTACTATTTTTTCGCTGTTTCCAAAGACATCCATTTCACAATCGATGAGAAATTATATCCTTCATAATTGAATCTACAGAAATCAGAAATCAGATTTTTTCGTGTTCACGTACTTGGCCGTATAACTGCTAGATGGCACTATAGTCATTCCTCATCCCCCTTTCCTTCTCAGCGGGAGCCAGTCCTTTTGAAAATCTACTTTGAACTTCTTAACAGGGGCGGGAGGAAGGAAATCATTGTGAAGAACGGAAACTTCAAACACGAGGAATGGCAAAATTTATGACTTCTTTGGTTGATGGTTTCTGTTTCAGCAGTACAGTGGATGGTTTCTGTGAGAAGAAGTAATTTGTGTTTGTAGCGATAAAGTCAACCTTTCGACAAAAATTTGTGAAGGAGAAGCCGAACCAAAGTCTTCGTTTATCTATTCCAAGAAAGAAATGAAAACTTCCTGCAGGCTAAGAATATACATGCAAGAGAAAAAATAAGATACATTATTATGATCTTTAGGATAGATTAATTCCCGAAATATTCTTTGTTTACCTGTCAAAAAATCAAGAATAATATGGTATAAAGCTCTTTCATCAGCTTCCATCGTACAACATACTAGACACACACATTTATATACATACATACATGTACATATATATATATATATATATATATATATATATATATATATATATATATATATATATATATATATATATATATACAGTGGCGGATCCAGGATATGATCAAGGGAGGAGGTAAACCATAGTTTGCCTCTTTATCCAGAGTAAACAGGATTGAAGCCCATTTTATCCAGTGCATACCTATAGCCACCCTTGGATCCGCGCCTGTATATGTATACTATTTACAGTGCCAGAGTTACGTGTAAGCGAAACGAGCTATAGCTTAGGGCCCCGCTCTCTTGGGGGCCCCAAAATCTAAAGAAAAATTGGATTTCTAAAATATAAGAAAATTTAAAAAAATAAAGTAAAATTTATATATACGTAGCAACAGTGCTTCCTGCTGTGTAGCCTACGTTCGTGTAATTAATAGGGCTCCTTCTACCAGTCTGCTTCCTAAATTATCTCTAGTTTCTTCATTGCTGTATGTAGGGTGCGTATGTTCATCTGGACACATAAAGGACCCCATTACCTTCAACAGCTTGGGGCCCCACTAAACCTAAATCCGACTCTGACTATTTATGCATGTTTGCTCCCTCTTTTTTCGAAGCAGTGCTTCTTTGATATTGCTTCCAATTTCGGCAGGTTTTACCAAGGGGGGAAGAGTCCTTACTCATTCCAGGCATTCAAACTAGGGACTGGACTACTTGCTTCCAACATTCTGTAACCCATGTTTCCCGGTTTGAATCAATTGTCTAAAGCCCATAAAACATTCAAATTCATATGTAGATGTTGCTCATCAGTGTCGACACCTAAATATTTCTCAATCAACGGTAGGGGTGTTTGGTATCCTCAATCTGTCTCCCTCTTATTAGCGGAGCGGTAGTAATATTCGGTAGTAATTCTTTTAAAAAAATGTTTTTTAATGTATGTAGTAACGCATAGGAAACTAAATTTTAATATACCCTAGTAGTATAGAAACGTACCATACGGTACCTTACCAAAATAAACACCCTATGCCAAGGACGCAAACATTAACAATAATAAAAAAGATAATAATAAACATTTTAAAGATATTCTTTCATTAATCAAGTCGCACTTAAAAGTTTAAAAAAAATGTTTATGCGTGACTAAAATAAAGGGATGCGCTCTCATATAGGCTTACAGTTACTTTATAAATTCTTAAAATGACGCACTCCATTCTTTTTATTTAGTCTTGCATAAACAAAATTATTTTTAACTTTTTAGTGGGAATTTATTAACAAAAGAATGTCTTTAAAAGGTGTCTTATCATTTTTTTTAATTCGTTGGACACCTTTTCCAAATCCTAAAGTGATATGCAACCAGGGATACCAGGGCTGGTTAAAGGCTAGTATTTATTTTAGGATAAGGAAGTTGAAAATAAAAACATATTAAAATTTGCTTTTGAAATAAATAGATATATTGCAAAGTATGAAAGTAAGAATGGAATATTGTATTGTCACCGGACTTACATCGCTCTGCAACAGTTCTTAGTTCTATGACGTCAGGAAATAAGTTCAATTTATACGAACACTTATTTAATGTTTGAAACAAACACCTGTTACATCCTTGTACACTCATGTCCAAAATGATTGTCGCATTTCTATAACTGTCTTCTTGTAAAAATATCATGTAATAATGATTTTGGAGGTGACTTTTAATACTGATACTATGTGTACAATCGGGAAATATATGTGGTAAATTTCATAGGAAAATACAGTAATTATAAATACGAAGATTAGAATGAGTAAAATAAAATGTTGCTAAATGGACACGAAAGTTTTGTTTTCGTTTTATTGTTCTTATTTACTGCTCTTTTGACATGAAATTTGCCACATACATGTCTTTGCCGATTGTACGCATACTAACATTATAAGAAATACCGGGTGAATTCGTTATCAAATTATATTCCTACAATAACATATTTATAGACATGCGACAATAATTTTGGACATGAGTGACACATCTTTTAATTCTATTGTTAATGAAGTGGTCTATTTCCCCCAATAAAAACCAACATCAAGCAGGGCATGTGCTCCCTCCTGTCCTTCTAAGCCGGCCCCAAGGCTGAATGTAACATTGCGGCTTTTTCCTGTTATAATAGGAAAAACTCAGGATGGTCAGCAACTGGTATCGAACCCAGGACCATTCGAACGTGAAGGCGAGAGAGAGGGTAAATCTGGTGGTCATATTTTGAAAAGAAAATAAGGAAATGGATTCCACTAAAAAAATGATTCACATTGTCAATACATTTCAAATCTTTGTCTGGGTTTTCTGCCTTTCAATTCCAAGTTTTTTTTTTTTTTTTTTTTAACCACGAAGGCTTTAAATAAATTAGAATATCGACTCTCCCGTGTGTGTGTGTGTGTGTGTGTGTGTGTGTGTGTGTGTGTGTGTGTGTGTGTGTGTGTGTGTGTGTGTGTGTGTGTGTTTTAATATTGGCATGGTTCTTCATTTTATATCAGATTCTTCCCGCACTATTCTGTTATTTACCATAGGTAGAATCCTTTGAGAAAGAGACAGGCGACAAGTGGTTTAGTTCTGTATGGTATGTTTGTGATCGTTGTAGATATTTGAGTGGCTCTCTGACAGGGGGCTGACGGCTGATATCATGTTGGTCCCTCTTATTTATTTGTTTCTTCAGTTCTGTTTCTCTTTTAGCCAAAAGAAAAGAATTTCACTTTTCTGTCCCATTTACAGCCGTAACCATCCCCCTCCTGCGTTGTCCAACTTTGACCACATGCAGGGGAAAATGAAGGAAAAGGACGGGTGCATTTGCTTTGACGGCATTTCAGCGACAACCCCATCTGTTGCCAAAATAAGGAAACACTTTGCTCTGCGATATCTTCGATTTGTCAAGGTCACTTGACTCCCACCGGCTCTTAAGAGTAATAAATGAATATTACTAGTGTAAAAGAAATACTCTGCAGTGATGGTATCTGACAGTTTGATTAATACTCACTAAATACAATAGGTTAGGTTAGATTTCTAACATAATCTAACCAAATTAGGTAAGGTTATGTTATGTTATGATAGATTAGATTTCTAACCTAACCTAACTTAATCTTTTATTACATACCCGAAAGTAATGTGCTTTACACATGTAATAGCTATTCAGTATTATATGATAGTTCATTGAAATCACCTTTCCCCCATCCTCCTGTAACTGCAGGTTGAATGACGTAAATCGTTACAGCATTACAAACATTACACTGCATTAATATTGTCCGTGTTATGATCTGATTTCAGATTTCAGTAGAATGGGTGGTACAAGGGTGGAATAAATGTCATCATCGTTATCAGATCACGGTACTTGAGATCGTTGATCTTCCTACAACCAGGATACAGCACGTGCAAGCTATCCAACAGAGGCCATAGGTCGCCGTAGCGGACACAACACATTTGCGCCCTGTGTCTGGGTGTTTCTGGAACACACAACGTTTCTTCCATACCTCAACAGACAAGTAGGTGCACTTAACCAAGATGAACCCAGGTTCAATAGCCGATACTCTGACAGCCATCGCCTTTCGCATTTTCACCTTACTGCCAGTTCCAGCCACTGTATCTTTGAATAACACTTTGGAAATGGACTGTACATCTTTCATATCAGATGACATCATGTGTATTACATGAAATGAATCCTGCACTCTGGCTCTTCCAACAAGATCGCACCACTATTCAGGCATCACGTATATATGACTTATTTTCCTGATTTTTTCTCGATAACTCCAAAATCAGTATTAAACGGCAGAAAATTGTGGCTTGGAACCAGGTAGTAGTGACGTATTTCTTCAAACTTGTGTGAGTGATCCAGAATGTAACACAACAAGAAAATGATAATGTTCTTCTTTTGTCTAAAGCAGAAATCCGAAAAGAAACACATTTTTTTGTTGTGTAGAGCATTCCCCGGATTCAGAAGAAATTCCAGTAAGCAGGATCCGATTTCAGATGAACCATGGGACGCTGCTGTTTCTGGCCACATACACATGTAGACATTTTTTATATTGCATTGCTGTCCACTGTATCATTCCTTTTTAGCAACATTTTGTTTCCACTGTTCCGTATTTTAGCACACGTTTACGACCTTTTGTTGCCGTTGTGCTCGGTAGTGTGCTACCAGGCTCCACCATCTTTGTTTACAAGCAGGCGTGTCTTCTGATTGGTCGTTCTTGTTGACCTGTGGTTTGACCCTTTCTCCCAGGACACAAGTTGTTGTGCCGCAAACCGTCACATACTTTCATTCCTATTTTTGAAGACACAGGGAACAAATCACACACCCATTTAGTTCGGAAACTGATAGACAGATGACAGCTCAATGCATTTCCACCATAATCTCATTTTTCTTTCGTGTGTGGTTTGGATCCCTCTCTCGGTCTGCCGTTCAATTCATTATAGCCTTTATGAAAAAGAAAAAAAAAAAGAAAAGCTAAGAAATAACTCATCTTCAGTCATGTTTTTCCAACACAACTAACTTATACACCGTTAATGACCCACCCAACACAAGTACATACTGATCATGTGTAAAGAATGTTCCTCGAGGTACATTGGAATGTACATGATAGGTACGTGAATAGAGCAATCATGTGAAATACACATGTAAGGAATAAGGTTACTTCCGCCCAAAAGTACGTGCATGACACATACCGAGGAATGTATCTATTATGTGTATATCACGTACCGTGTATGTACTTGACACATTTACTTGGCATTGGCATGTGCCAGGAATGTACTAGGCATGTCAGTAATGTTCCTTAGGGCAGTGCTATGCAACTGGGGTGCGAGTACTTAAATACTAAAACCTTAACGCTTCATTTTTACGTTCGAATTTAGAAGCTTGTACTTTTAAAAAAAGCCAAGCAACTAACTCTGAAAATATATGCCCTCCTCCGGCATCTGTGTGGCAATTTAACTATCTATTAAAATACTACAGTAACATTTACGAGCGACCGAGCTCTAACCTATAATCTTAGCATTCAAACCTTTGATTTACGGTTATTTATGATTTCACGTTTATAACAAAGACAAATATTTTTTAAAAGAGTGTAGTTTAAATAAATTACTGAAATAAATATTTTTCACAAAGTTCATCCTTTTAAATTATTGTTCAAAGGCCTTTGCCTTTAGTAAGCCTTCTCCGAAATACATGCAAATGAATTGTGCTGCCATCTTTGGAGCTCTTTTAAAATACACATATATGTTTCTCGACAATGAGATCTCAGAAACTACAGGCTCTAGAAAGATGACGTTTTCACTGATCGATTGCAAATTTCATGTAGATTGTCCAGTTCTAATTGAATATTTAAAAAACATGGGCACTATTTCTTTAGTACATTTTTACGGGTACATTGGAAGTGTTGAAATTTCAAAAAAATAAAATAAAACATCACATCCTAATCATTACACATTCCAACACCACACTGTTGTATATAGCGGTTGTATATGTCTCCGGCATTTGTTTCATAGCCAAATAATAATGGAAAAGGAAGGATAACCATTTCTCCAGTCTAAGATGAACTTTTTTGGGGAGTGTTTTTCCCAATAAGCACCATATATAACTGACAATATATTAATTTTGTATGTAATGTATTTGCTTATTACATACTGCATGCAAGAAGAAAGAAAACACTGGTCGTACATGAATTAGAAACTCCAACCGGAAGTAGGCTCAAATCTTGCAAACGGTGCGAGATATTCAGAAAAATAGTCGAAAAATCCCCCTTTATGATACCCCTTGGCTATTTTTAAATCAATACGTCTTTAACTTGTGTCTGTAAAGAGACATGTACAGATGTTGTAAGGAATGATAAGGCGATATATGCTCATATGCGAATAATGCGCTGTGTAGAGAGCGCAGGTTCAGCTCGTTTCTTGCAAAAATTCTTCAATCGAAGATTTATAATCGCCACTGATTTTCAATTTTGTCGATATTATCTTCAAATTCCACAGAAGGTGAAAGAAGAAGCTAAATCAGTAAAAGATGTTTCACCGGTTTCAAGCTTATTGCCACTGAAAAGCGACATTTCCTGAAGGAAGTCTATATTATCAGGCTGCATTTCTTTAAGGAGTTAGTTTATACTTAAACTTACGTCTTCCCGAAAATTTTATTTAACGTCTAGTTTTAACGTACAGGTTTTGAACTAATTCTCTGCTGTGTAACGTCACAATATAACCATCAATGCTAATTTTATGAGGACAATTCTGACAGTGGGGTTTAGAATGTTACAACCTAGAGAACGCATCAAACGTCAGTAAATTGCAAAATGACACACACAATATATTACAATGTGGCTAAACTCAGAAAGTGGCTATAGAAGTGAAAAGCATATGGCTAAAAAGCCACTATTGGCTCTTTGGAAATTATGTGACTAAAATGGCCAGATCTCGTCACAAAGTGGCTAAATTGGCAACCCTAGTCGCAATACGAAGCAACTTACGCACAACCATGCCATGGTACATGGGCTATGTGCCATTCACATTCCTCACATTCCAGTGAAGCATGTAAAAGTACCTTTCAAGTGTCAGAAATTCCTCGAAAGGCACGTACCTAGCGACACGTGCTATGCATATGAAATGTACATTTTTCAAGTACCAGGTACGTAAACGGTACATATGGAACTTAAATGGCACGTTCCTAGAATGTACCTGGTTGGGTGGGGATATATTAATTTAATATAAAAGGATCTTTGAAATTAGAGTAATTTTGGGAAAATTATTTGAATGAAACTTGACTGACCAGTAAACTTCCTGTTTAGGACTCTTCCGTTAGGAACAAATGATACCACACTATGGGGCTGTTAATGAAATATAAAGTGGTGAAAGGATTTCTTCTATTTGTGACATTTCCACGGGCAACTATGAAAGTATTATTCTATATTTTCTTAACTTCGCCACGTACTTCAGTTTGTTTAGTTACCATTACATTCCGGTCGCCTATTCTAACCACTACTGACAGCTCTTGAGGAAAGTCGCATCAGTAAAACAAAAAGAAAAAATCAATACAAGCTAAGGAAAGGGAGCTTCGTACATCTTAGAAAGCTCTATACAAGAATTAGTGCATTAGGCAAGATTTAATCTCTTAATATAATTCGGAGCAATAAAATTTAATTTTTTATGAATGTGACTTCCCTCATCAGCCGCCACTGCTCACAACTATTCTCCAGGTACCCTTTGACAGATCTGTTTTGGAACGAGGATAGTACGGGAAATAATCCCACTATCACTATAAATCGAACCCGAGCCCTCCGATAGGTAGGTAAACGCTTTACAACTACGACACTGTAGATCTAAGAACAAAATTCGTTCACGTATGTATGAAAAACAAGGTCGTAGGAAGTATTTCCGAAATAATCTCAATTTTTTTTACTTTCCACTAAACTATCTTAATATTTGAATTGGAAAAAGGAAAAATCCTTGGAGAATCCCATAAAGTTCTAACGTTTAAATTTTGATTTTGATACTTGAATCGTATGTGGCCTCTAGACCTCTGCACATAAGGACATACTGAAAACAGAGGGAGCAATAATATCCAAAAGTAGCCATTTCGACATGTAGAGGTCAGGAAACGTATGGTGTAGACTCGCTTAAATTTGGAAATCTGCCCCTACTTATTTTTATTATCACAGGTCTTTCATCATTCGGAAATAAAAATAAAAAGATTATTCAGAATTTGATCCTCACAAGGGCTTCAGTTATCAAGAATCTCAATGAGAGAACCAACACAAGCAATCAATTCACCCTAAATCATTGTATTTTACTTTTAGTATCAATATTATCAACATCAAGTGTGTCGAACAATTTTTATCTTTGCATTTTTTTAGAGGTTCATTTTGTTCCAGCAAATAGACCTCCTTTCTATCTTAGAAATGTCCAAATTGTACTATCCTTTATACACGTCACTGTTCTAGGTGACTAGACGTGAAGGAAATTCAATTGATCAAAAAAAAAAAAAAAAAAAGTGTGTATAACTGCATCGCCATTGGACTGAAACCTGTATTAATGCTACGTGGAAACCAACATAATGTTAATTTTCTATATAAAAAATAAACTCTAAACAATGGTAGTTGAGGTGGGGTTTAGTGTAGAGCGCTTACCACTGGTGTGTCAGGTTTCTGATTCAATCCCAACTCTCACCACACACACACACACATAATGTTTGCAAGTGGACTGTGGTGGGCAAACATTATGTGTGTGTGTGTGTTTCTCGTGGTTCTTCCTTTTCTCTCCCACTTTCTTCATTCCACAATTTCGTTCCAGAGAAAATAATTCACTATCTCCCTCAGCCTCGGAACATATTCATGAGACGATAAACTAAAAAAACAAACGCTCGGAGCAACAGAAAAGAGACTTACCTTTAAAAGAGGCTTATTTATCTATGTTCGAAGTGGAATCTGACAAACTTGCTTGTCAATTTGACGTTACAAGTTCTAAAATTAAGCGAGACATGAAACAAAAATATAGCAATACAATACTTCATTAAATAAAATCGCATTAAAATTGGCTACATTATCCTTTATTTTCTATACAAAGGAATAGCAATGTCACAATATAAAAATATAAATACTTCAAGTTGTAGTTAAGATGTAATTATCTCTCAATTCAAATATTGTAAGTAAATACTGGTTATTGATATCTTGTCTCCTTAATAAGTACAAATGACGAGGATCTATAAGAGTACGAGTATTAGTAAGCATAATAAACCATTTTAAATATTCCCAGTATTTTCACTATCTTGTGCCAAGGTATGTTGCTATAAGAGATTGGTTTTATTATTGGTAAGAAGCATTTAAGTATAAGAATGTTTTATTAATATTTATGTTAATAAGAACTATTTGCAATAATAAAAAAAAAATATCATTAAATGTTTTGTAAGTTTGCCAGCATTAAAATATATATCTGGAAAAACAGAAAGTAATAAAGATACCGTATTTTGTCTTGTTACGAAAGTTACTCTTATCGTCAAAAACTTCTTCAGTTTTAAACGATGATATTCAGATATGAATCTTATATAAAGATTAAAAATCGATAATGATCCAGATGATTGCCTGGAAGCTTTCAAGAAAATTAATTTTGGAAAGCAAGTGAATGTTTTTAACACGAAATCAAAGACTGAAAGAAAATCATCAGAAAGAAAACTGGTATATATATATAAAGGCAAATGCATATATTGAAAAAAAAAAAAACTGTCAAATTCCAAAAAAATGGAATGAAATCTTTAAGTTTTACGTCCCAGGGTTATGCCGGTTAGGCTAAAGGAGACGGTGATGAGGAGAGATGAGTGAAATGGTGGAATGAAGAAAGTGGGAGGAAACGGGAGAGCCCCGAGAAAACCCACGAGCACGGTGTTTGTCCACTACAGTCCACACGGCGCGAGCTGAGATCGAACCAGGGACCCCAAGCACCGGAGGTGAACACACTACCACTGAGCCACCGCACTCCCATTGTCAGATTCCAATTGCCACTCTACGCTGCAGATAGTGATAAGGAATTAGTAGATAACGTTGAACTGGAAGTTAAACGAGAGAAAACACTTTTTTCACAATACTTAATAAGCTTTCTCCGTTCAGGGAATGCTTTCTTTTCTCGTCTCTCTTTCGCTGAAATCTTAAACTGATCCTATACTGCCAAAGACGATTGTCTACGTTTTAGGATGAAAAGCTTTTCATAACAAACAAGAGAAACGTTTACCTAAAGGAGAAAGAACGTTTTATTCGTTTTGATATAGTCATTTTACTTTAAACTCATATTAAGCAGTATGAGCCAAAGAAAACACTTAACATGAAAGTTCAGTGGGCCTACACGCAACACATTTCTATTCGCTTCTGTTAAAACGTTCATATTAACATAACTAAATTTGTTCATATAAGTATGTCGACTATTTGCCTCACAAACAACTTTCATGTCCATGTTTATAAATTGAAAACAAACATGGACATTTAATTACTATTCACATGTCTTCCGAGAATTCAGTTGGGCAAGGTGGGTAAGTGGGAGGGCACTCACCTTTGGTGCGAGCGGTCTATGATTCGATTCCAGGCTATATGAGTTTGTGGTGGATAACATCATGTCCACGAGTTTTCTCTGGGTTATTCTGTTACCTCCCATAATTTCATTCCAGCAATTCTTTCATATAAATTACCTTCATTAATTTATATGATATAAATTACCCATCTGGAGGTCCGGGGCTAGAAAAAAATGTGGCCCCTGTTGACTTCACCTAATACATTTCTGTGAAAGTACAGTAAGAAAGTTAAGGGAATATGTTTCAAATTTCTGGTCATATTTTATTTTATGATGATGACTGTATCTTTATGATTCTTTTTAGATAGCCAGTTGAGATTTTGATCAGAATGGAGGCCCGGGGCTATAGCCCCACAGAGCCCCTCCCTTAATCCGGCCCTGCCTCTAACGTAGAAATACCCATAAACAAACTGATAATCCTATAATAAGAAATGGCATTCTCTGCCATTAGAATTTCACAAAATTTAATTTAACAAAGAGTAGTGCCTGAATTTTGCTTAAAAGAAAATTTAATTAGTAGGAAGTATATTATATTTATTTTCTATACGTTTACCTTGTAAATTTGAAACTGTATTATCGTTAGTCTTCCTTACATTTAGCGAGAACGTATTTAATATACTCTCTACACAGCGTTCAGAGAAAGAGCCAAAGCGTATAGCAAGATGCGCGTTTGTGAAAAAAAAAAAAACCTTACGTGATAGAGCTTTTTCTGATTATTCCGTTGAAATCAGCACCCCGAAATATACATCAATCATTTAATAGTTTCTAAACACTTTTTCCATCGCAGGCTAGTGTAATCCGTCTTCTTTAGTCTAAAAGGCACATTTGTGGAACGTAAAACTGCAAAATTAATTTTATTTCCAAAATTCAGTTAGAGTAATTATATGTAATAGTATAAATAGATTTAAGATTAGCTATTTTACTTCAGGAGCAGGAAGTTGCAGAAGCCCGCTTCAATAGCACTGTGTTGCTAATAATAGATCTTCTCCGAGTTGTTGCCATATGCATATTATGTATTTGATTTGTGTGCTTTGATTTTGCTTGCTTTTACTAAGTGTATCCGTAGATTTAAAAAAGCCTAGCAACGCTTTGTAGCAGAATGCAAACTTACATGAATGATGAAGAAAGTGTTTAATATAAAACTATAAAGGAAGCGTTTGAAACGTTCATTCATGGATTTACAGAATATAGATATAAGAAAGAAAAAGAAAGGAAGAAAGAAATGCTGTGTTTGACAAATTGAATAAACAAATAGCCTCACTGTTAGGTGTTTACTGTATAATAAATCATACCAATAACAGTACATAACTTTCTAGCGGCGTTAAACTTCTACATTTATGTGACGGACAAGTCGAAGCCTCAAAAATATATGCAGTATATAAATTGTGCATTTCTGAAAAAAAGATTCTGATTCTTATTTCGATATACTTATGGAAAGTCTGTGAGGATTGAAATTTGAAAGAAGACCTCTATATACAATGAGGCAATCACGATTACCAATGACAGCATCCTTTGCAATGGTTAATGATACCATTTTGCCCGAGTATTTAAATACCCTATTTTCGCGATCGCTTAATGTAACTTTACAACGGAAATTTCTAGCCTTAGTTTCTGATAACACAGCCTGAACAATAAAGCATCGTTTGTATTCACCCTGTATTGTGGCTGTAGATGTGAATATGAAGGAACCCCATTCTGGTATCAACAGTAGTTTCAATGTGTCACCAGTGATAGCAAATTCAAACACATGTGCTTGTTTATCAATGTGCTTTCTTCCTTGCAATATGTCAGCGTTAGGATGGGATCTATGGAAGTGATGCTGTACTTGTTGTGCATTGAAGCTCGAATTACAATCTTCCCCAGGACAAAGATATTGCCTGTAATCACATTCTTCTTCGTGTTTTTCTTTGTGTTTTAAAGAACTAGTCATCATGCATCCATCCGTTCTATATTTACACGGCAGCGGTAAATCATCTACAAGATACTCAGCAACATAATTCCTTGCGTCAGTAAATCTTTCTCGACAGAGACCACATACAACGACTTTTAGTCTACAACTTTTGCATACGTGGTGGCCTTTTACACATTGGTATACTGGTGGTATTGCTACATCCATACAAATTGGACATTGCAGTGTTTTCCACACCAACTCCAAAACATGCATAGTTAAGGAGGGTCCATTGACCTGCAAGAAAAGTTAAATCCACAATTAGTTACACTACAATATAAGTCATTTCAGGTTTCAGAAAATATTTCTAATATAAGATATTACTGAAGTGGTTGTTCTCCGCCCTCTAACAGATATGAGTACTGAAAAAAATAAAACTTACTTGGATTTCTAGCGTCTGGTTCATAAACTTGTTAAATTGTTATTAAATTCATTGGTATATAGGAATTCCTTTCACAGAAAATCAATCTTCAATCTAGTAGTAAAGAAAACCTCCCCTGATATCATTACATTGAATTGACTCCATTTCCTCAATTTTCGGGATGAACTGTTATAATTTCGTGCAAGCAACTGCTTTATTTATATTCTCCGTACCCAAACCCTTATATATAAAACATTTCAAATATTAAGGAAACTTTCTGTCTCCCTACGTCCGCTATGTTGAATTTGATCCCCATCAGTAGCGGTGTTGTAACTTCCAACATTTTGCGAATATTTTTGTATTCTCTATTTTAGAACATCCTCAATTGCCAAGTATAAAGGTAACCAAGAAAGTTCTATCACTTTTTGTGGAGATCTGTATTCAATTGGCCCTCACACCGTGAGTTGAATGTGAATGGAGATAAGGAGAAGGTCAATTGTTGGTGTGGGTATATCCAACATACTACCTGGTTGTAGCAGTTGAGTTACACCGTGAACTTGGTAAGGACAAAGTGAACGTGGGACTCTATAGAGCGTCATAAGGGCGTGTATGCTGTATGAGTTCAAACTTGGGTCAAATGCCGCTGCAGGGGGGGGGGGCGGAAGATATGCCAACCCTTTGGTGAGGGACTACAAGAACAGTGCAACGGTGGTTTAACAAGTTTAAGGACGGTGACGAAACACTCCAAGATGCACCATGTGCCGGAAGACCAACACATGTAGAAAATGAAGATCTTCAGGCAGTAATTGAAGCGAACAATGATCAGACATGTGAGGAACTGGGACTACAATTCAGTGTGAGTGAACAAACCATTCGGATGCACCTCCATCAATTTGGTAAGCACTACAAGTTTGGTCGATGGATCCCACATGATTTGAGTCCGGGACAGAAGGCAACGCGAGCAGGCACTTGTGTATCTTTGCTGTATCGTCTGAGGAAGGAGCCATTTATGGACAAGGTGTTGACATGTGATGAAAAGTGAATTCTGTACGAAGCTCCACGGCGCCGTCATCATTGATTAGTATCCCATGATTCAGTTCCAAAACAGCCGAAACCAGCACTGCACCAGAAGAAAGTCCTCCTGTGTGTTTGATGGACTGCTCGTGGCATCGTGCATCGACAACTGCTACAAGCTGATCAGAGTATCAATGCAACTGTGTACTGTCAGCAGTTGAGCCGTGTTCAAGAAAAGCTCAAACCTCTGGAACTAGCACTTTTGAATCGCAAAGGATCCTACTTTTATAGGAAAACGCTAAGCCTCACGTGGCTAGGATGACCCGGGACACCATTCTACGTCTTGGATGGGAACACTATTGCATCCTCCATACTCTCCGGATATTGCACCGTCCGATTATCATCTGTTATATTCCTTGTACAATCACCTTAGATGACTCCAGTTCAAATCCCTAGTAGTTCGCTTCACTGCCCACCAAGTTCTACCGCGATGAAATTCATGGCCTTCCAGAACGTTGGTAGAAGGTCGTCGATGGTGATGGGGACTAATTTTGGTCTTTAGGTACATCTTAGGTGATATACCGATGCTCGAAGGTGGTGGGTGAAAAAGCAACAGAAATTTCTTTGTCACCTTTATAAAACCAATAACAACACCAGTAAGGAGAAACGAAGTGAGAAGAAATCGGCTTGTGTCTATATTTAATGGTGTCATTCCGGTATTCGCCTGGCTATCTTGCTGATCATCAGATTCTAAGCTGGGTACTCCCGATTGCGAAACGAGAACAGTAACAATTAAAGTATGCCCGTTCGGTTTACACCGTTGGAGACACACCATTCCGAGCCTTAACTGCTATTTCATGGGACAAGTCAAATATGTATACAATAGTAAGGTAACTTTTTGTCTTTTTTCCTTTTTTTTTTTTAAATAAATAGAAGTAAGACTTTGGAATGAAATATTGTATTTTCAATAGATTGTAGCAAGTTAAATCATATTATTCGAGAATAAACTTTACAAAGTAAACCGACCAGACAACATCTCTTAACGCTTACATGAACTATATTTTATTTTCTCACGTTCATTCTTTTTAAATGGAGATACAAACTCGCCTACTAGGTATGTAATTTCTTATATTCAATTACTGCACCTTTAGAATGTATTAATTGATCTTTCATAACAACATGTATTCTTATATTTTAAAATGCTGAAATACAGTTCAATAAATTACATATTAAATTTTCAATTTTGTAAGAAATACAGTACATATATTAAAACAATTTCGTAAAAAAAAATCAGTATTAAAATGTAATGAAAATCTATATAAATTCATAAATTATTAAACCATAAAAAACGGGGTTTTGTTTTCTTCTCAACTTTAAGCATAAGTAAATAAATGAAATCACGAATCTGAGAATTAAAATAAACGATAAAGGAAACAAAGAAGATATATACATCTAAGAAAGTAAACTAAAGTTGCAGTCTAAAACTTAACTAATAAGCTACTCATCAATATTCATTAATCTATATTATAAAATTGGAAGTGACTATGTTTTCTGACTCCTAATCTCTTGAACCACCCGACCGATCTCGACCAAATTTTCAACATAGATGAAGTATGGTCTGTGAGTGCTTTTATCATTTCACTTTGACTGTAAAACTTAGCGGAGGGGAATTATAAGAAAATAAATAAAACTTAATAACTCTTGAACCAAACGACCAATCTCGATCAAATTTTTAACATGTATGAGGTTCGTGACTGGGATGTTTTCTGTCCTTTCACTTTGACAGAGCAACGTAGTGGAGGAAGAGGACAAGGAGATATAAAAAATCAATATAAATAAAAATAAAAGTCACTATGTTCATGACTTATTAACTCTTGAACAACCCAACCGATGTCAATCAAATTTTCAATATGAATGAGGTTTGGGAATGGGAAGTGTTTTTTCATTATACATACACACACACACACACACACACACACACACACACACACACATATATATATATATATATATATATATATATATATATATATATATATATACAAGGGCATCCGTGTTGTGGTTTCCAAGAGGGGCAAGTATAAACGACGTTTTAAATATAGTTTCAAATTTTGCTGTAACTAATGTAAAAATTCTGTTGGGTTTTCAACATTCCCGAATACAATTTCCTTTTAGTGGGGGCGAGCGCCCCACCTTGCCCCCCTGATGGGCGCCCTTGTATATATATATATACTTTTGATAAAGTGGATAGTTTCAAATATCTAGAATCAATATTAACAGAGGAATATCATATTTACGGAGAAATTAAATGTCGACTAAAAACAGGGAATTCGTGTTACTATTCGGTTCAAAATCTCTTGTCGTCGCGAATTCTGTCGAGGAATTTGAAGCTTAAAATATACAAAACGATAATCATGCCTATTGTTTTGTATGGCTGCGAAACATGGCCACTTACTCTGAGGGAAGAACATAGACTGAAAGTATTTGAGAACAAGATCCTGAGACGAATATTAGGACCCAAGAGGAACGAGAATGGGGAATGGCGGAAGCTTCATAACGAGGAACTACATAGTTTATACGGTTTACCCAACATTGTTAGGGTCGTCAAGTCTAGGAGGCTTAGGTGGGCGGGTCATGCAGCTAGAATGGAAGAAAGTAGAAACGCTTTCAAAGTCTTGACTGGAAGACCAATCGGAAAACGACCATTAGGAAGACCTAGGAGCAGATGGGAGGACAATATTAAGATGGATCTCGCAGAGATTGGAAGACAAAGTAGAAACTGGATGCAGTTAGCTAAGGATAGAAGTCAGTGGAGAGCTTTTGTGAACGCGGCATTGAACCTCCGGGTTTCATAGGCCATAGAGTTAGTTATATATATATGTAATTTCACTTTGATGGTAGAACCTAGGGGAAAGGGAGGGGAGGAGGAGATTTTATAAAGAAAATAAAACTTAAGAACTTTTGAACCACCCAACCGATCTCGATTAAATTTTCAACATAGATGAAGATTGTAACTGAGAAGGCTTCTGTCATATCATTTTTATACTGCAACTTAGGAGACGAGGAGGGAAAAGACACTTATAAATGATCGAAAATGACCTATATTAGTGTCGAATCTATTTTTCAGGGTTGCTGAGAAATATAGTACCACTTCCGGTGCTGTTTAAATCCAAATTCAGCCCCGCAGCTTGGTAGAGGGGAGGGGAGATGTATAAAAATAATAGAAAATGAGGAATATTAGTGACAAATTCATAGTCTTCGGGGTTACCGAAATGAACAGTAACACTTCCGATGTCGTGCCTCGCAACGTGGGGGAGGGGGAAGGAGATATGTAAAATAATCGAAAATGACCAATATTAGTGCCGAATTCATAGGGTCGCTGAGATGAACAGTGGCACTTCTTATGCCGTTTAAATCCAAATTCAGCCCCGCAACTTGGAGGAGGGGAGGGGGAGATACATAAAAATCCTCGAAAATGACCGATATCAGAGAACGCTTTAGTAATAGTAAAAAGTGACTGACTAACGGAACATATTACTATTTTTTCTTAATTTAACCGAGCTAAGCGGGTAATTGATGCTAATAGTTGATAAAATATCTAGCAAACATTAAAAGAGTTAAAAATATGAGCTTTCTATATCGACTTTTTAGGACTCTCAGACATGTCTTATTAAGGAGACTACCATTCATTAAAAGTAATCCGAAAAAAAAAAAAAATAAAAACTGAGCATTTTAAGTTGTTCGTGTGTTTTTTCAGTAAATTTCTTCTTGAAGTTGGTTGTAATTAAAGTTTCTATTTTTAAATAATTTGTAAGTATACTACTTATACATATTTAAAAGTACCAAAAATTTGATTCTTTCTCTGATTAAGCATTCCAGTTTGTCATATCAGAAAAATAATGCCCCTACCTGTGGTACAAGATCATGATATTGCCTATATTTATGTTAAAGAAATGTTAATTAATATTGAAAAGGTGCATCTGAAAGTCCCAGTTTCTCTTCTGTCAGCTTTCCGCCGTCTTAGAATGAAAGAGACACTTAGAAATCAAGATTGAAATCTCCACGGTATTTAACATTAAAATGCTGATACATTACCAAATATAAATCGATGGTTGAGCGCCAAAAGTGCGTAACTGTCGAATTTTAAAATTTGGAGGTAATGCTATGAGGACATGTATAATGGATTCAATTTTCTTGTGCCAAGACGCCTTAATGAAAATCTCTATCCTTGGAACGGCATTCGAAAATGATATAAAGGTATAACTGAGTTATTAGCATTTGGTTCTGTGCCAGAGAGGCACATATCACTTAAGCCTCTAAACTAATAAAATTGCAGTTACGCCTTTTTGGCGCTCAACCATCGAAATGTTAAATGTTCATTGTTTGTATTTAAAGAAACCTAGATGATACATCGTTCAATCAACCATAGCCAAATTTTAAATTAAGTTTCTTTGTGGTATTTTAAGGGTCTGTCACTACTCCAACAAATAAGAATAATTTACATTGACGAGCTAAAATTGAAAATGCCACATTTTTAAAAAGAAAGTCAGTAGAGATTTATCCATCCTTCAAGATAATCATAATCAATATCATTCATAATCTACGATATATTATTTATTCATTTTGCACGGAAAAAATCTGAATGCCTCTTATAACACGATTTCACAGACATTTTAATTTTAATGTAGCAGCTTGATTAATTAATTGAATCATAAACATTTTATGTCACAAATTTGTTTACTTGACATTTATCGTCTTTTGGATAGTTATGTTATGTCACTTTAAAAAAATATCGGTAGAATTAGGCCCTTAAACACGAGTCACTCATATTCATACAGCTAGACATGTTTTTGGTACTTGCCTTCTGACTTACAAACCTTTCTGGGATTGCGTATTGAATATTTGTAGCGTACTTTGTTGTGCACATGGTTCATAGTTCAAACATTGTGAGAGTACTTGTCTCGTATATAAACCAGAGGAATGCTTAGAATCCCACTTTAAACGATATTATAGATCCCGTAACTACAGTGCTTGAAAGCTCGTTAAACTTCAACCAACTAATAAGCCGAATAGTGTTGATAAATTGGATTTAATAATTGGTTCCATCCTTCACAAACCTTGCTAGTTAGATTGTAAATATCAACAAATCAAATATCTATGACAGACAACTTTTTCTAAATAATAAGCATTGTATGCAGTTCATTGTCCTTACCTCATTAATGAGTTTGAAAGCTTGGATTTCATTAGTAGCAGAGGTATTGCACGATTCACTCATCCCTTCTTCTTTTTTTGAATTAAAATTGGATCTCTGGTTGAACAAACAATTATTCTAAAATGAAGAAATAACAAAAGAAAAAGTTATTAATCCATTAAAATCTGTAATAAATAAGATTTTTCTGAATTCCACAATTGATCTTTAATCATCATTAAGAAATAATCTGTATATCTTTTTTTAAAAAAGGATACAATTAAATTAAATTAAATGTTTTTATTTTGTGCCACGAAGAGAATGCCGACCATTTCGTCAGACCAGAATAAAGTTGTAGGAAGTGTAAGATAGCGAAATTTCTTGTGTGTTGAAATTTAGCACCCATTGTCAGCATAAAGGGCTATATGAGACATCGAACTGGAATTTAAAGTAAAATTTTAACAAACGGAATGACTCCAATGCTTTTCCACTGGAGTCGAACACGAGACCACATGCACCAAAGGCATGTCATTTAGCTACAAAACCACTTGGTAGGGCTGCGAGTGTGTTTCAGTTCCTGCTAAGAATACAGAGTGCAGATTACCTAAGTCTGCAACGAAAAAGCTGTTTGCATAAGTTTAGCTGATTTTTACACTGCTGGATGCACCGACCCCTGTTTCTTCCCGGGACGTCAAGTTTTTGCACAATCGAAGTGTAACGTGGTCAAATAGGTAGCTGGGAATCAATAAATTGCAAATGCATCACACGAAAATAAAAATGAATATGGAAGATTAAATGTATTTGTGCTCCTCGAAACATGAAAATACATGTATATTGCTCCGGATGGGGATCACTGACACATATCATAATGTGTCAAGAGATTACAGGGAAAAAGCAAACACAATCAATCTGTTCATAAAACGAATTTAGTAAGATTACACCTTAGATTTGTAAAACGTTGGTAAGTAGTTCTGGCTACAGTGTTTGTTGCTCAAATACTACGAGTACGCGGGTTTCTGTTGGCACTGATATTATAAAACTCATATCCGACAAAAACTTCATCAGTTCAATGACTCCAACTTGAAATAAAGGCTTGGGCTACCTTTGCTCTGGTCATCAAAACGTTTTTGGGAAACCGAAAGGACCCACAGACAAGGAAATGGTGGGAAAATGTTGCACGCGTTCCGAAAGCTTGGTTGCTCCATGAGCTTAAAAGTCCATTGTCTCAACTCCCATCTTGACTACTTTCCTGACAATGTGGGAGCAGTGAGTGAAGAGCAGGGGCAGCGTTTCCATCAAGATATCAAAGAAATGGAACGACGGTATCAGGGGAACTGGAGTGTTACAATGGTGGCAGACTACTGCTGGATGTTGTTTAGGGATCTTTCGGCAGCCACCTACAAAAGTACAAGCTCAAAACGAAGTTTAACCTAAAAAACGACGATTTCACAAGCAATCTGACTAAGGGTGGTATTACTTTTTTTTTTTACCTTCACGCATGTGCGTCTTTCTGTATATTAATTTGTGTTACGCTGTTAATGGCGTTTCTGTAAATCGCATATTTGTGTTCATATTTTTATTCAACAATGACCACCCGTTTGTTCGAAACCCATACGTCCCAGGACAAAACGGTTGTCATTCCTGGATTCAGCGCACCCCAACACATACGAATCAGTTAACTAAACCGAAACAGCTTAGCGTTGTTTTATTTTTGCAGACCTGTGTCACATAAGTGTTTCGGATCCCATGTTAAGCTATAATGTTAGGTCAAATTTCGAAAAAGAAAGCTTGATCTTTCGTTTGTCGAAGAGGATGGAAATGGATTTCATGTGCAGCATTATAAAAAGATATGTAGAGATTTTAACACATTACCAACCCATTGGTGAATTAAAAATTTTAACCACAATATTTTTAACATGTGTTAACCGGAGTATTTGTCATTTCGAGAATATATTAATAATAGGGAAATCATTATACTTAATTTGTAAAACACTCAAGGAGAATCAGACTTCAGTTCGTAATCATAGAACGATATATTAAATTGAAAAAAAAAAAAAGGTTTTCTTTGGAATGGGTACAATATCGCTGATTTGCTTGTAGTCTGGACATGGAAAGGCATATTTAATGCAAAGATTAGAATTCGGAAAGAAGTGCTTATTCAAGTCATTAATTCACACTACCACCTCGTTTTATAGACAGACATGATTATAAGTTACCGGAAGCTGATCGAGTTTGTGTTCCATAACTCGAGTAGTGCGTGGGAGTTACTAGAGAGATAAAAAGAAAGAAAGAAATAGTGAATTCTGGTTTAGAATGCCAACATTAACGGAAGAGGGTGCGATGGGCTGACTAAAGAGATGAGGATCATAACTCGAGTGACCAAACATGACCTTAAAGACATGAGGACCATAACTCGAGTAGTAATAGGGGAGCTACTTGAAAGACAGAAATAATGAACTCTCCTCTAGCAAGATAACATTAATGGGGAGGAGTAGGGGTAAAAGTGCAGGGGGAACGCGGGAGGACCCCGTCCCCTAGGCCTACTTCCAAAAAATATGTACGGGGTCCCCCCAGTTCCTAAAAAATTACAATGAGCAAATATAGGCAGGGGGACGGCGTGATGTCATGCCGCTACCTAGCGTCCCCCTACTTTTTTAGATCCACTTTTACCCCTGGGGAGGGGTGATGAGTTGTCCACATATCATCTTAAATACATGAGTACGATATGAAATCTAGACCATGACCTCTAATATAAGGATTGTTGTCCTAAGAGTTTAGTTTTTAAGCTCTACTTTGTTCAAGAAATTTAAGATATTCGCATATTTGTTGGATATATTGAGTAAGTTTTGGTGGATAAGAGATATATGAATATGACGATTAAAAGTTTATGGTAGGAGATGTACGTATAGGTAAAGTTGTAGCTAATAATAATAATAATAATAATAATAATAATAATAATAATAATAATAATAATAATAATAATAATAATAATAATAATAATAATAATAATTATTATTATTATTATTATTATTATTATTATTATTATTATTATTATTATTAAAAACTCGTTTCCTTTTTAAAATCTCTGATTCTGGCTAAGAGCATGTGTGCATATAGTGGTCATGTATGCACTTTTTGTCAATGAGCGGTCCAAAAGGCCCAAAGGGATGAGAGAGGAACAAAAACATTTCTTAACGTAAGTTCTAGGTCAAAGTTCGAAGTACTTGCTTTCGACAGGTGCTTTCTTTCTTTCTTCTTTTCTGGAACAAAAATTCTGGCGGCTAAGAAGTTACAGTATATAATATTGTAAATTTGCAAGTGGATTTATTTACATTGTAATTTGTGATCATAAAGAAATTGTCATTAGAAGACATTATTGTAAAAATTAAGTTTTATTTCTTCCTCTATCACAAGTCTTAACGCCCCCTATATCTCACCCCCAGACTATCGATATAGAAAATTTAGGATGTTGAAATATCGATGTCGATATATTCGCGATATCGAATGTTGATATATGTCAATATCAATATCGACGATATTGATATATCGACATATCGCACAGGCCTAGATCCGAAAAATGATGCAATGTTAATAAATAATAATAATACGAATATATAGAGGATGCTTGAAACATTCATTAAGTCACTTTCAAGATGAATGCGAAACTTGGCGGTCAAATAAAATACTCAACTTTCAATAGAACTGTACTACCATGAGCAAAATAAATGACGCGTCTCTTTATTTTGAAGTTTTTTGAAAATATCTCCGTTTTCTTTATATGTTCGAAATTTCGGAAAGTTTCCCCAGCAGGAAACGTTAATAACAAGCCCGTTTTAAATATTTGTGTTAGATATTAGTTTAAAATAAATAAATTAGAAGCGAAAAACATTAAATCGACTGAAATTACGGGAATTACCAACTCTGCTAAAGTGGGAAATTTTCAAGAACGCGAGGGAATTCTACAGTTCAACACGAAGCAACGACATCTATGTCATTGAGAGAAATGTGGATTAATTCTACAAACGAAACTTTTAACAAAACATTTCTAATATGTCTTATTACGTGCATTATCTGCAAACTCCAAATATATGAATCTATACTAAGTATTAACGTATAGATAGAGCATATAGTGGAAATTGCCTATGGAAAAGGACGAATTGGTAGCACGATCGTAATGAAAAATCATCTTTACCGTATAACATGTTCAATTTGCGTAAGAAAACAAATAGCTCAGTTAGTTAAAGCAACGAGTCTGTATGCCGAAGGTAGTTGGTTCGAATCCCCACAGAGGTGCAACTGTCATTTTTATTACTGTGGTTATTTTATTTATTTTTTATGTGGGAAAGAATCAAATTGTAACATATGTGTAAAACTCATGACGATACCAAAAAAAAGAAAAAAATGTTGTCGCACTTGCATTAGTGTCCCTAAGTTTTGTTTGTAAACAGTTACGTAATTATTTTCCCTGTGCTCACTGCTCACAATATGCTCGCTGGTGCATAATGAATGTTTCCCAGTAAAAGCTAATTCTAATTTGGAGATTTTTATAAAGTTTCACAATGTTTATCATTAAATAGTCTTCTATCTACTTGTTTGGACACTTTGATACCAGATTTCCCTATTAAATGTTTAATTTTCAGTAGATGTTTCATTACGGAAAAGTTTTACAGTGTATTTGTCTTGAATTGAAATTGTTTTGAATTTACCCCACGAGGTAAGTAGCCCGGAGGAGGAGAACTGAAGTAGCTGATATTCTACGTAAAAGCAACCAATTTTAGATTGATGACGCTTCTTACCTTCAGCACATAATCTTTACGTTAGAGAGTCAGAGAGAAAAATCCTTTTTTTTCCCCTCCCCTTTGACCACTCATCTTAAAGCTCTACATGTAATGATTCGTGTCACATAATTTCGTCTCTCCAAAGATATTCATATAATAATAATAATAATTATTATTATTATTATTATTGGCGTAAATGGCGCCCCCACAACCCTGTGGCGTGGGGACCGCACAAGCTGCAAAGTCAAAAAATATATAGAAAGTACGCAGGGACGGACCAGGCCAAATTTTCACCTGGGCAAAGTGACTTTATGGCGCCCTCCCCCCTAGTATTAGCCTATATTTTACATTTATCCTAGCGTTTTTAATAGTTTAAACCCATTTTTTCAGAAAGACATTCATTACCTAGGAAAACTTCACAAAAAATATGGCCTGCTATAAACAATACGAACAACGCCCCCTCCTCCAGCTTGGTCTAGTGGCTAGCATGCCTGCCTTCTGTGGTCCCGGGTCCAATTCCCGGTGGGTTACTGTTGAACGATAAACGTGGTTCGGATTTCACTATAATCAGTATCCACATCTCCTTTGGCCATTAAGGCATAACTGTGGAACGATAAACTCAAGCAAAGAAACAAACAATACTTACTCCCCCTCCACTCTTTATTCTACATGCCATCTCTCAATTTGTCGATACAGTCCCCTTAGTGCTATGAAACTCTTCTTCCATGGTGAAATGGAAAAAGATTATGTAATTGCCGCTACTTTACAAGAATATAAATCAAAAAAGTCAGTAGGAAACACATTATAAAATTTACTTTTTGAGGCTCGTTTTGGCGTCCCTCTGACTCTTGCCCCGCCCAAGGTCCGGCCATGAAAGTATGGACGCATAACTAAGGGCTGCGGACGTGAGGTTAACCTTCATGTTATGCGACTGGTGTTTGAAATGTTCAGTAACTGATGGGTTAGTAAAATAATTTCGACAGTTAAAGTTTAGCTAAGACAAAGTTACCTAACCAAATACATTTGATATCGCGATGTTACAATTTGATTTTTCCTCACATAAAAAAAGAGAAAAACAATAGTAAAAAAAACTCTTACTCGTATTAGGCTCCAACTAACAACCTAATTCGTACAGACTAGTTGCTCTGACCAACTGAGTTTCGATTTCTTACGCGAAAGAAGTCTGTTATATTACGAGGCATGCTTTTCATTATGTTCGTGCTGTTAATTTATTCTTTCGATAGGTAATTTCCACTCTTTGCTTTACCTATATAAATAAATGTATGGATTCATATATTAAGTGTCTTTGGATAATGTGTGAAATAATTTCGCGACATATATACTTGCTTAAATGTATTGTATGCTATGATTTGCCCTGATTGTCTGTTGATATGGTGGTTGGAAAACACACGTCAAAACTATTCGAAGTAATACCAACACAGCTTAAGAACAGGGACTGAACTGAATCATCACTCGATTGACCTTGAGGGCAAAAAACACCAAAGGGTAGCTATAACGAAAGTTCAGCATGCATTTCTGTGGAGCTCTGTTCAGTATCACGGTTCTCTGACAAACACGTTTGTTCTTAGGAGTATATATTACAAACCTAACCTTTCGATACAGCGCAATTGCAGAGAACCAAAGTAAAGGAATTCTTGCCCTTGTTAAGTTGGGGTACCACCATGTGCAATAAAAAATATCGCGTCTCCTTGAAGTGATACTTTATCGAAAATAACTCTTTTCCTTTATATATTCGAAGTTTCTGAGGGTTTCAAAATGAGGAAACATTACTGAAAAACAAGGACGCATTTAGGGGTGGGTTCAGGGGGTCCAGACCCCCTCTGAAATCCCAACTTTTCTGTAAATTTAACCTAATTTTGGGGGTTATTTTTTTAAAAAAATATTATAATTTATCTTAATATTGAAGTCGGACCCCCAGATAACTTTGGACCCCTCCCGAAATAAATTCCTGCATACGTGCTTGCTGACAAAGATATTTTCAATATATTCGTTAAATAATAAAGTAAAATAACTAAATTAGGAGCAAAAAGCTTCAACACGGTCCAACTTTTGTCCACTGCCAATATTGTTAGAAGGTATATTAATAGCAAAAACTTATAGTCAATGCTTAACCTTGGAACTTCATCCCGAACACAAGCATATTTTCGAAACACACTAAGGCCTAGCCAGAAAGCATTGTAAGCGAGTTACGTTTGGCAACATCGCACGGAAACAAATGAATGCTGAATTGCATTGTAACCCGTTTCTACTACTACTATTTTTATTACTAACTTCGCTATGGATCTGTGGAACTGTATAGTACAACTTATGTTAACGAAAATAAAAAAAAATAATTGTTAAATCACTTTTTGAATATTATTTTAAATCTTTTTTTTAAACGAAAGAAGTGTTATAAACTTTTTTTAAAAATAATCGTCCCTAGTCAGGATTTGAACCCACGCCAAAACCAATCTTCCTTACTAGCATGCTGCGCTAGCTCACTCAGCTACGAGAGCCGACAGCGTTTATCGTTTATTTTGTGCTATATTCACGTCATGACTCGTGATGTCACCAACAGGATCACGATATAGACGTCATTATTTTTCCTACATTGCAGAGTCCCCCGAGAATTGATCATTGTCTACTCGGACTGGAATTGTCATTTGGAACAAACACTTGAATATGAAGCCAAAAGTTCCTTTAAAATAGACGAAAACTTCGAAAGTTTTAAGAATTTTAATATTTTTGCCTTTTCCCATAAGGGGGTCATAGCCTCTACACCGAAAAGCCCCCCAAGATTTGATCATTGACCACTCGGACTGAAATTCTCATTTGAAACCAAAACTTTAATATGAAGTAAAAAATTAAACTTTTACATCAATTTGAACTGACTGGATTCCGGTTAACCACACCATTATGTTTAGTTTAGTTAAGTGGTAATTTGTGACAGCTTCATATCAACAAAAGAATCCTTCACTTCACCGCTTCCCCCCCCCCACTCAGGAATCCGTGCTGGATCAGCCACTAGAATCAATAGACACTTTTCCTATTCTTTTTGTCACCCTTGGTTGTGTAGGAGCTCCCTCGAACAAATAAAGAAGCGGTAATATTACAATCAAGGGGAGCTATGTATTAGGTATCTCTTTAGTTACTTACCCCTAACCGCACAGGGTTATCTTCAGTAGAATTAAAAATGCTACGTGATATTCCAATCATGAACGGGGAGAGGGTGATATAAATATATTTTCTTATTCATTTTGTCTGCCCTGCTTATCAGAAATTACGTAACGTTGTCCCTGTTTGTCAGTAACGTTGTCCTTGTCTGTTGGGAGGAAATGAGAGGGGCAAAAAACCGTCGTGCCGCCTCCCACATGGTTGCTCAAATTATTACAAAAGAAAGCATTTTAAACTAAGATGTCTAAGGTTACTACATTAGGTAAGTATGGTATCATGGGCGGCATTAGGGGGGGGGCAAAGGGGGCATTTGTCCCCCCACTTTTTTGAAGTAACACATTAATGTATATAGTTTCATTTGGAAATGTAATGTTTTTGTATGTATTACGGTCTCATAGAAAAAATGGTGCCATATAATATTTGTCATTGCGTGAGTATATATTGGTTGTTTTCCCGTGAAGTTAAGAAAGCAACAGGAATTGCGTTTTAATTGCCACGGAAAACATCCCCAAAATTAACCTATTGAAGCACAATAATTCCAGCATACTTTCAATTCAGTGGTATAGAAGCAAAACCTGATAAATCCATTATTCAATTTTGTCAGGAAACGAAGAAATGACGCCCTTATGCTTCAGAATTGTTGAACATTTTTTTGTTTAGTGATCAATAATACAAATGAGTGAAATCAACAACTAAACAAAAAAGTTGTTAAGAAATTCTGAAAACATGAGGGCGTAACTTTTTCTTCGTTCCCAGCCAAAATTCAAAAACGAATTTAGAAGGTTTTGCTTCTATACAACCTTCTTACAACGGCTCGATATGTTAGTCAGCAACTTTGAAACTAATTGAGAGAACATTTGCAAAAAAAAAAAAAAAAAAAAAAAAAAAAAAAAAGTATTTCACAAGGAATTCTTTAATTGCACAAAAATTGACAGTTCCTAAAATGTCTTTTCTTCTTTCTAAAGTAAGGAATATTGATTAAAAAGAGCGTAATAAGAAACAACTTCTACCTTTTCCATTGTTTTGTAGTGTAATATACGAGTGAAGTGGTGTGTTTAGGGGTGTACGAGTTTATACACAATTAGATTTAGTAAATTCAACATAATTCTAGGTTTTAGAATTATTTTGTATAACTGGAGTGTGAAATGTTTCTAAGTGTGGTTGTGTTTTGATGTATTCCAAGTGAGTTAAAACTGCACATAATGGCAACGAACATGTTTCGAGAAGCTGCACAAGCAAATACATGTATTGCTTTAAATGTCGTAGCAAATGTTTGTTGTATTTACTGGCTTTCATTTTCCAAGAGTAATAACATTCATTTAAAAGCATATGTGGAATTAAAAATTAAGTTGTTCATTAATCCCCAGTTTCAATATTACTTCTACATAGCATACCTCATTATTCATTACTATGATTAATATTATCCTTTCTATTCATTTGTTTTGTAAATTTGTTATTAAATAATCTGATTACACAATTTTCTAGACAGAATGTTAAGAGAAAGAAATGAAATGAAAGTTTTGAGTTTTATGTCCCACGCTTATGCCGGCTAGGCTAAAGGAGACGGTGAAGATGATAAATACTGTAAATGAAATGGTGGAATGAAGAAAGTGGGAGGAAACGGGAGAACCCGAGAAAACCTACGCACAAGGTGTTTGTCCGCCACAAGATCCACTTGGCGGGAGCAGGGTTTGGACCAGGAACCCCATGCACCAGAGGTGAACGATCTACCACTGAGCCACCGCGACCCCCAGAATTTTAAGATGTTCATGAGCAAGTAATCAAATCTCTTCTTACACCTTTGTTGTTTAAGAATACAAAGGGCTAGTGCCTACTTGTGTTGCTCTTGTCAATTTATTTAATAAAATATAAAAATACGATATACGGTATTTTAACTGAAAAAGATAGTATCCTATTAGTTATACAACCTTTCGTCAAACAAAGTGTTGGAAACAACCAGGGAAACTAACAGTGATATACAAATATTCAGATCATGTCTTGCCCCCCCCCCACTTTTAACGTCCAATCGCCGCCACTGTATGGCACATTCAGGATTATTATTATTATTATTATTATTATTATTATTATTATTATTATTATTATTATTATTATTATTATTATTATATGAATGTCTTTGGAGCACCGAAATTGTGTAAGACGAACCATGGTATGTAGAGGTGTTTTAAGATGGGTGGTCATAGGAGAGGAAAAAACAGGATTTTTCTCTCTGACTCTCTAATGTAAAGATTATGTGCTGAAGGTAAGAAGCGTCATCATTCTATAATAGGTTGCTTTTACGTAGAATATCAGCTACTTCAGTTCTCCTCCTTCGGGCTACTTACCTCATGGGGTAAATTCAAAACAATTTCAATTTAAAACAAATACATTGTAAAACTTTTCCGTAATGAAACATCTAGGGAAAATTAAACATTTAATAGGGAAATCTGTTATCAAAATGTCCAAACAAGTAGATAGAAGATTATTTAATGATAAACATTGTGAAACTTTATAAAAATCTCCAAATTAGAATTAACGTTTACTGGAAAGCATTCGTTATACACCAGCGAGCATATTGTGAGCAGTGAGCACAGGGAACATAATTACGAAACTGTTTGCAAACAAAAATTAGAGACACTAATGCAAGTGCGACAACATTTTTTCTTTTTTGGTATTGTCATGAGTTTTACACATATGTTACAATTTGATTCTTTCCCACATACAAAATAAATAAAATAACCACAGTAATAGAAATGACAGTTGTACCTCTGTGGGGGTTCGAACCAGCTACCTTCAGCATACAGACTCGTTGCTTTAACTAACTGAGCTATTTGTTTTCTTACGCAAACTGAACATGGTATACGGTAAAGATGATTTTTCATTACGATCGTGCTACCAATTCGTCCTTTTCCATAGGTAATTTCAACTATTTGCTCTATCTAAACGCTAATACTTGGCATAGATTCATATATTTGAAGTTTGCAGATAATGCATGTAATAAGACATATTAGAAATGTTTCGTTGAAAGTTTCGTTTGTAGATTTAATCCGCATTTCTCTCAATGACATAGATGTCGTTGCTTCGTGTTGAACTGTAGAATTCCCTCGAGTTCTTGAAAATTTCCCACTTTAGCAGAGTTGGTAATTCTCGTAATTTCGGTCGATTTAATGTTTTTTGCTTCTAATTTATTTATTTTAAGCTAATATCTAACACAAATATTTAAAACGGGCTTGTTATTAACGTTTCCTGCTGGGGAAACCTTCCGAAATTTCGAACATATAAAGAAAACGGAGATATTTCCAAAAAACTTCAAAATAAAGAGACGCGTCATTTATTTTGCTCATGGTAGTACATCGAGACACATCTAGCATATTGTCAAACGTTTAACACATGCTTTGTTTCCGTGTGGTTCGGTGGCAAATTCGGTAGTGTTCATTGGATGTACTGATCCGAAATACATTCTAATAAACTTAATAGCCAACGTAGGTCAAACCTTCAATTCCAGACTACTAATGCAAATTGAACAAAAAGAAAGAAAGAAAGGAAGGAAGAAAAGAAATGAAAAAGAAAGTAAAGAGAAAAATGAATGAATGCTACTTTACTGCTAAATTCCTATCAGAAATATCCTATATTAAAATTCCAAACTGTATCATAATGAAACATTACAAATGTTCAAAAGAAAAATTGGATGTTCCTTATAGATGTAGCAGACCTTGCATGTTTCATATTTCAAATGTGAATAAAACACATTGAATTATAGGATGAAAACAAATTTTGTGTCAAACTAATAGAAATAAAATGTTTTCAAATAACCAAAGAGGGGACCATTTTCTAGTCATCTCCGGAGATTTATCTGTTCCGAACAATTTCATCTATGAGGATATAATTCGCACAGTTGGAGCCATTATTTTATGCGAAGAAACTATATTACCTGGGGGGAATCGATCCGAGATTTTCCTTTTGGAAGTCTTGAACGATAACCGCTACTCCAACGATTACTCTACCCAAACTTTGCTTAACAAGTGGTATGGTGCTTCTTTCTGAGAATTATAACACGAAAAGTGCTGCAGATCAATGGTGTTTCGAATGTCCTGGTAATTTCCTTGCCTTTCCCAACCAACATTCGTAAATCGTCTCTATCATGATACAGATGTTTGCTTCCACATTCTTAAGGATTGCTCGTCCAGAATGAGATGTCGATTCTTCACGATTACTTTGTTATAAAAATAACTTGGGCTTGATGAGGACTCGAACCTCGGTTGGACAAGTAGTAAGCCCGCTACGTTACCAATACACTATCATGCTACATGAAGCTAAAACCCAAATATTACTAACCTCAGCTTCGGAACGAACAGGCTTCTTCCTGCAAGGTTATTTACACCAAAATGTATCGGGCCGGACGCATTTTTGCCCATTTGAAATGTTTCGGTATTCGCGCGCTGTATCATTTTCGCCCGCTATCCTAGCCAGCCGCCCGCTAACCCAAGCACCCCTGCGGGGCTTCTAACTCGTTCCTGCTACTACTACTACTATTACTACTTTTAATACTACTACTACTTATACTATTATTACTTTTCATACTACTACTACTTTTACTATGAACCCGTATAATAAAACTGCAACCTTATTTTAATGAAAAAAGTGTTATGAAAATTTAAAAAAAATCGGCAAATCACTTTTATGAGTACTATTTTCAATCTTATTTTAATGAAAAAAAGTGTTATGAAAATTTTAAAATAAAAAATACAACTTCCCTTACAGCGGGTTTGAACCCATGCTAAAGACAATCTTCATTACTATCACGTTTCGCTAACATGGTCTTCTACGAGAACCGACAGCATTTAGCGTTTATTTTCTGCTATATTTAGGCAATGACTCTTGATATCATATTTGTATCGGCGAATAAGATCAGAGGATAAATGAAACGTTTGGAATCCGCAAATATGGGTGCCTGGCATAAGTCCTTGATCCGGTAATGGCGACTGTTTCGGAGCCAGATGCAGAATATAAGAATTAAATCTGTCATATATGTAGTTTGGTGTGGAGAAGAAACTAAATTGTGAACGAAAGGTTTAAGAACAACTCAAGTTATTAATATAAACTATGCCAAAGACTGACTTATAGCATTATAAAAGAAATATGAAAAAAGGTTTTGAAACGAACAAAAATAACATTGGAAGAGGAGGCAAAGATATCTAACGTAAAAACAGTAAAGACGAATCGTTCATCGCGTAGTGATCCTAGTTTAGTGGTCAAGACGCGTTGCCAGTAATCTTGCGGTTCTCTTATGGGATCCACGTGAAGATGTATTTCTTTTTCTTAACGGGATGATCTACCTTTTCTCGGCACAAAAATTTTTATATTGGACCTTATGGGGAGAATATGGCTACCGAATTTCCTTAGTTTCTAAGGAACTAGGTATCTCTAATGGGAAAGAAAAATTTTGCAGCATTCTAAAGAAGTTTATTAACGGGTTGAAATACTTAAATTGTATTTTTGTCTGCTGGTTTAGCAGAAATAAATTATTAAAAAAATAAATAAATTAGTTTCTTTTTATACAAATTATAATATGTCTAACTTTGGAACCAATTATGGTAGAAAGATCAACTTTTTTTTTGTTTTATTCCTTGAGAAGAAACGACTCTAATAGTTTTAATCACAACCATATCTGATACGCCGATTAAAAAATAGTATTTTAATATAAGTATTAAAGTCCACCTGTCAAAGTTTTACGAGGGTAAGTCACGCCCCACTCTAAGCTTGGCCGCGGAAAGGGCGGGGGTTGGTGAAATGGAGGGGGAAGGGGGTGGATGTCTGAATGAAACAGGTTCTCGACCAGTTTCTGAGATTACCTGTCAGCTGCCAAATACTGTTAGCTTTATAGAGTTTGTCTCCCTCAATGGTTCCATACTAAGAGACTGGACGATGTGGTGTGAAGTATCCTGTTTTTCCCGTTACCTCTGGAAGTTCAAGATGTATTCTAGAGTGCGTGGGAAGAACAGTATATATCAGAAAACGCTGTTATTTTGGGAATTTTTTCCCTTCCGGACAAATATTATAGCATACAGTAGTGGCGAAGGGTAGGGGGGCATGGGGTGCCCCCACAGGGTTCCGACAATGTAAAGTCCTGGCCTCCATATATAGGTGTCCGTAAAAATGTCCCCTAAGTTTTTTTAAAATAATGTCTTGGGAATATATTTCAAATTCGAGGTGTTTTCCTGGTAACCGTCATTTTCTAATATGGCCCTCGCCCTACGTAAATCTCTCTCTCTCTACACACACACACACACACACACACACACACACATATATATATATATATATATATATATATATATATATATATATATATATATATATATATATATATATATATAAAGAGAGATCGTGAACCAAGGCACTTAGAAAAATAATTTTGGTGTCGAACTATAGGTTTCTGAGGGCGATGAATTTAAATATGGCATTGTTTATTACCACTTAGAAACCTTACAACCTGGCAACACTGTTGTCTAACGATTAACTGTACAAAGTTACAAATGCGCATATGGACGCATTACTCTAGGATGTAGCGTACTTCCTCAGGACCTACTTTCTCTGGCAGCTTTCATCACGACAAGACATATTTTACATGGTAACATGAGAGAACATTTGTCTAAATCCAATATGGCAGTCAATATGATGGCTAATTACTAGGCAACCAAGTAATGGACTTATTCAAATGCTTGTGAGTCCTAATTGGCCTAGAGCAGCGTTTCCCAACCGGTGTGCCACGGCACACTGGTGTGCCGTGAATGGGCCGCTGGTGTGCCGCGAGGAAATCGAAAAATTATTAATTCTATAGCAATCAAATTGCAAGACAAAGGAAAAATGTATATTTGTATTTCACATTACTATGAACCTCTACTATGAATCTACAACTTTAAGTTACATATCATGTTACTTTTTTGTACATTTTTAATGTTGAAATAAGTATTTGTTATCATTGTTATGACTATTATTGCTTCTTTATTGCTGCAGACTATTTCGTAACTTAAAATTTTAAAATATCATTCCATCTTTCGATAGAGCAAACATGCATACAAATTATCTACATTTGTGTTTTAAAACTAAAAGAGATTTGTTTCTTCGTTCGTTATTTAGTGATCTTTTTTCTTAGTGAAAGGTTGGCGAAAAAGAAAGCTTAGTTTTAAAAACTTAAGTCCAATATTTCATTGCAATTGTTTTCTATTTTTAAATTAGAATGAAAAATAAGCATAATGATTTACCACGGGGAAAAACCAGTGGTCGAGTTTTCTTCTCTGAGAGAAGGTGATCAGTAGGCTAATAACAGAAAAAAATACTGCGGTATGGTATATTTACAATAATAATATCTATGAGTGCGCCGCGAGAATTCAAGTTACGCCCGTAGTGCGCCGCAAGTTGAAAAAGGTTGGGAAACGCTGGCCTAGAGCCTAGAGAATGGGAGAAAGAGGCAGGATGCGGTCTCATTGAAGAAGCGTCTCCTGAGGGGGCGAGGGAAATTTAAAATACTCCGTTTTTTTAAATGAAAAACACGGTTTTGCCTCCTTGTCCGCAGACAACACTGCACACCAAATGCTCTATAAGACGTTCTCTAAATAGCCCTGTTAGATCCAACCTGTATTGTGTGTAAACCGTGCATTTTCACGGGGGAACAGCGGAGCAAAAGCCCTGTTTTTTGTGATAATTCTGGTTTCTCGTGCTTACTTCACTAAGACTAAGCACTGTAAGCCAATCTCCAATTATCCTATAGCAGTGTTAATTTCAGATCATTTCCTCCGGAGGCACCACGCACAGGGGGGAAAGCGACTAAAAATTGCGTGCTCCACAGAAATTTCTGCAAAGATCTCAAGCACCCGAGGGTGAATTTCGTAGCTCTTGGGAGAATTCCAACCCAGAATCCCCCCTGAAATCATCACTGTCCTAGGGAGTTGAAACAAGAAGCAGGGGGAAATATTTTTGTTGAATGTTTACGCAGGCATTTCCAAACGTCGGTTCGCGGGCCGGATCTGACACGCCGAGTTCTTTTATACAGCTTGCTAAATTGTCCGTTATTAAATTATCCGATAATTATTTCTTGTGAAAATGTCATATATTACCTTTTACAGCCCGTGACGACAGTAAGATTTCTGTGATTCGGCCAATCCCTGTTCCTACTTGCAAATGCCTGATTTATAGCATTTACGCTATTAGTAAGCGCTACTGAGGTCAATAAGAGTTGAATTAGATTTTTGCGAGGGGCGCATTGTTATAGCATGTTTTCTAACGCACAAAGGAATGTTCTGAATGGGGGCAGCTATGTGTATGTTTAGCCAATGGAGCCATTTGTATCTTCGTGGCTTTGCACTCTAACTCCAAATAATAATAATAATAATAATAATAATAATAATAATAATAATAATAATAATAATAATAATAATAATAATAATAATAATAATAATAATAATAATAATAATAATATAACTTTTGCCTCCTGAAAATAACCAGATGGTAAAGTTATGGTCGATACATTTTTGGAATTCAAAGGCATTTTAGAATGCTTTTCTATCATCTGGCTATCAGAAATAATTGATCACCATTTTCTCTATTATACATATCTATAATTTTCTTACAGCGTAGAAACACCTCCTCGGAAGAGAGAGAGAGAGAGAAAAAAAAGAGAGAGAAAGTGGCCGAACTTGGGCTATTGAACGTGAGGACAGGATGTTTACATTCGCATTGACACCTGCTCTGAAAACGGTCCCTTCATATCTCTCGGGACGAAAACAGAAGAAAAGGCTGGGCGCGGATGCCTTACCCTCGTCAAGCTTCTTGACAGGTGGACATTAATACTTATATTAAAATACTATTTTTTAATTGGTATATCAGATATGATTGTGATAAAAACTATTAGAGTCGTTTCTTCTCAAGAAATAAAACAAAAAAAGTTGATCTTTCTACCATAATTGGTTCCAAAGTTAGACATATTATAATTTGTATAAAAAGAAACTAATTTATTTATTTTTTAATAATTTATTTCTGCTAAAATAGCAGACAAATATACAATTTAAGTATTTCAACCAGTTAATAAACTTCTGTAGAATGCTGCAAAATTTTTCTTTCCCATTAGAGACACCTAGTTCCTTAGAAACTAAGGAAATTCGGTAGCCGTGTTCTCCCCATAAGGTCCAATATAAAAATTTTTGTGCCGAGAAAAGGTAGATCATCCCGTTAAGGATTTTTGGTGGCGATTGAATGGCGAGGACACGTTTTATAATCTTCAGATATTTGAATACTCGGATGTTTCAATACTACTAATAATAAAAAACTAATAATGATAATAATTATCTCGTAAAACATTAAAAGTCAGAAGCTTATTATTGCTCAGGTCATACCATTATAACCAGAAACGTCACTTTTGGCAAGAATATTTCGGTTGTGTTTAATGTTGCCACCGAGAAGAGGAATTTCTCATCTCGTTTCTAAAGCAAAACAAACAAAATCGAGACGACAATTAAGATTTTACATTCGAGACGGGACAAGGCTAACTCAAATTATCACCTCGCTTTTAGATGAGAATCGAGACGAGACGAAACGTATAGTAAACATTTCACGTCTTGTCTCGATTCTCGAAATAGTGTAGGTCCATTCTAAAGGCTTTCACAGGCCAGCCACCCTGAATGAGGTTTTCCTGGGTTTTCCTCATTCACACCAGGCAAATTCCGGGATGGTACCTAACTTATAGATCCCAGGCCGCTACCTTCCTTCCCTAATCCTTTCTTCCTTCCTTTTCCCGGATTGTGTGCTTGCCGAGGAACGTCATCCCTCAAAACGTGATGGATAAATGGCCTTAGATGCCGAAAGCCCAGAAATCTAAATTCCCTCTCTCTATTTTGTTACTTCATACACTGAGAAAAAAAAATGTAGGTGGCATACTTAAAAACGTAGGTTACATTCGTAATTCCTGTAGTTTCTGGACTTAACGTACAACCGTATATAACATCCTGCAGCAAACGTATAGCTGAAAAAGTATGTATTATACGTACTGTCTGCATAAGTGCAATGACGTCATTCGTGTGACGTCATCTGCAGTAACAAGTATATACGGAGGTAATATCTAGCTTCGTGACGTCAGGATCGTATGTAGCATGTCGGTTAATAATGACGACACTCACTGACTATCAGGACGGAGCATAATTTCAAGAAATATGCAATATACGTTCTGTACGTGTGTTTCTTGTTTTCAACCCCGAGACAGCATCTATATTGTACTTGTGCCCCGTACATACGACTAGATACAGTATACGTATTGTACGTATGTATTATACAGATTTTCCTTATGTCGCACACAGCTTGTCCCGATACAGCATACAGAATATCCGTATGCACCATACAGAGTGCACATATGCAGCTTACAGACTGTCTGCATGCAGCATATAGATTATACGTATGTCGCGTACAGGCTGGCCATATGTAATGTATGGATTGGATGTATGTAGCTTATAGATTGTCCATATGAAATATACGGATTTTACCTGTATCGCATACGTATTGCCTTGTTGTAATATATGGATTGGACATATTCAGGATCTAGATTGTACGTATAGTGCACCATTATTGAAGTGCTGCAACATACTGAGAAATGCATGATACATTCTTACTGTAATGTTGTCACATATTGTTTTTCACTGTATGGAAACAAAAATAGCTTAAAATATGGTTGATCTCCTTTGTGCCAATAATAATAAAATTAAAAATACTACACTTTTCAATCTTAGTTTGGAGCAGTGAAACTGTCCAGAGAAATGTATTTACTTGCAGGGTGTAAGTTTGGACGTCCTGCTAATTCTTTGGAAAGCTACTGCAAAGCCAAGGTTGAAAAGTGGCACAAGCGTTAATTTTAAAATTATTGGCACAAAGGAGGTTAACCATATGTTAAACTATTTTAGTTTTCATACAGAGTAAATCAATATGTGACAATATTACTGTAAGAATTTATCATACCTTTTGCAATAACTTAGTTGCAGCACTTCAATAATAATGCAAAATGCACAGCCATGTACAATCCTATGTTCAAACTCAAACAAGACTTACGTACAGTCATTTATTAAGCCGTTATCATCCATTGCTTGTACAGTCACGAAATTAAATATTCTTCAGTTGACAAAATTTGTTTTCCTAAAAACTCAACAATAAATTAACCTATTAGAGTACCGACTTTGGCAGGTTGTCAAGTTATAACTATTCGAAGAATAACAACAAAAAGATCCAAATTAATTCATTTGTTCCCGAGCTATTGGCAAAAGAAAATTTGTCAACTGTCAAATACTTTCTTTTCCGTGTGTACTATATAAAGACGACTTTACCTCATTCTTTTCCTTAATAATATCCTCTTCCAAAATGCAGAAGTTGTTACAAGAGGCGTAAATAGGATTTTCCAGAAATAACTTCTCTGCACATTTTAATTAACAGATAAGTTATTTTTTAAATGACGCTATAATTAAGAACTTGGTTTCAGCTGAAAACGTGTTCCCTCACAAGATGATTCCTACACAGTACTCGTAATTAAAAAATGCAACTTCAAAGAGACAGGGTAGCTACGCCAAAGTTCCCAAGCCGATATCTAATACTAAGTGTCGAATATGCTTAACCCTTAACATACCAAGCGGGGTACTCTAGGGACTCCAGAGAGTGATATTTAGTGATACTGCCGCAATTATAAGAATCAATTTATTCTCAATTTTTATATGTATCCTGCAACCCTTTGAGATATTAATTACATGATTAGATCAACGATTCGTTTCTTTAAAAAATACAAAAAAATAAAAACACTTGAAAATGTAAAAACTCCATTGTTAAACCTGTGTTTCAGATTTATGAACACAAAAGTATAAAATTGTATGAAGAACTGAATAGTGCTCAAATATACATAATATTTGATGTCAACAATGTTCATTTAACTTAAGTATGCTTCTAGACATCCACAAAATAATAGTTGGAGTAACCCTCTGCAATACTATGTTGAGAAATTAAAATAATACTTGGGGTCTCCAGAAGACTCCAGCTTGGTAAACAACTTTGACGACTTAGGCTTGGTACGTTAAGGGTTAAACTTACCGCTGTATTCGCTGTGTGACAACGTGGTGACAAAGGAGCAGAACTGACCCAGCATTGACAACCAGAACGACTGTAACACAGCGAGACATCGAGAGGATGTTCTCTTCTGCTATGGTAAGCCATGCGTCTTACGATCCAATGCCACAGCTCATCAACTGTAGCTGGCGGAGTTCACAGGTATGAGAAGCTGTGCAGCCATCGACCAAACATATTTATCCTTCCCTGCTCTATACACTCTGCAAATTTGGACTTTCCTGGATGTATCCTTCTTAGTTCAACATTTTAAGTAACGAGCAGTGTAATAGTCTCATACATTATTTAAAGAAAGAGCGATGATTCTCAGAACTACTCGGAAGTTTCTAGTTTACAATTTTATATGATATATATATATATATATATATATATATATATATATATATATATATATATATATATATATATATATATATAGATAGATAGATAGATAGATAGATATACAATAATTTAAAACGGTTATATCAAAGTTTGCAATTCAGAGCACAAAAAGAAGTATAGCTCTCGGAACACTGATTATAGCCAGATAATACCACTAGTAAACTCAACCACGCTCAGTACCGTTAGTTGCTTGGTATTGTCTATGAGGCAAAGATCATCGTATCTCATTGCGTGTAGATTTTTGTATTTGTTTAACGCTAAAAATTGTTTGTCGCTAATCGAACCCAGTAACATATATATACCGACAGGACGTACGTTAGTCACAAGGTTACATGAGTGAAACACTAAATTATTCGATTGACACTTGCGGCCTTGTCAACACTAGACAAAGGTACAAAGTGATTAAATAAATACGAAACATAGTTCATACAAAATATAGCGATGTATGAAGTCTCCTTTTCATACGATTTGGATAAAGGATACATCTGTAGAGAGCAACATAAATGATTTCTCTGGATAGTTTGGATTAGTCCAGAGTTCGAACAAAAATAATTTTGAAATTCGTTGTTAAGTCCAACATTTTTTCTTTCTTTCTTCGGATTCTCAATAAAGTTGACTACTGAAAAGCTGAGTTACAGATTTTATGTTAAAACATGTTCACTATACCATTGCCTTATTCACAGAACAATACATTAGTTATTAATGTATGTCTGAAATAATAGTGCTTCGTGCAGATTTACTTTATCCAATCGGAATTGCACAATGATAAAAAAATGTTTCAAGGTATAATGTTCTTATTTACAGAGAAAAAGAGTTGAAAGGACTTAACGCAAACAAACATTTTCTTTAAACAGACATACATTTATTCTAATTTATGGAAGAAAGAAAGAATTTGTGGAGCAGTATATTTATTAAGGTTACATATTCGTACAAAAGAATGTAAATATAATCGGGTCTGTCTTCAGAAAGGACGTGCTTTTAGCCACAAATTACACTGCTTCTTTTCGCTGTCTTTCATGCAGAATCCTGGTTTTGTTTTGATGCATGAAATACCTGAAACAAAAATCCAAAAAATATTTAAAATGTTACATTTTAAAATATTTAACATTTTTTAAATTAAATGGACAAAATCTGTTCGGTCAGGTATGGACTTTTGGGTTTCTGGTAGAAAAACGATTAATTAAAAAAAGTGTTTATTGATGCTGAACAACGCGAAATGTATTACTATGCAAAAGTAAGTGGGAACCCAATGGCGTTCGAGGTACCATGGGGTACCTAATGTCTGCATTTTTAGATGTGTGGAAATATATGTTTCTAAAATGTAAAGAACTGATATCTGTTTAGTACAGAAAACCGCAACTCAGTAAGCCTTATGGATACCGAGGTATGGGAAAATAAAGAACAACACCATAGAAGTGTGAGGTTTGCGTACTAGATTGTGCAGTTTCGAAAACGTAATTACTGAGGGCTAACAACCACCTCAAAAGTAGTTTCAATTCAATACACTACACACACGTCCTTATGGGGGTTTTCGGGTACTATGGCATTCACAGACCTCCCATTTCTAAACATTCTAAAATATATCTTAATAAACTTATAAAGAACGTTACAGGTGTGTGTTTACCGAAACCGCAAGTCGGTACGTTTAACAGTTACCGAAATATGGTGAAATAAATAGGAACACCATAGGTATGTGGGGCTTCCATACTTGACAGTACAGTTTAGAAAATTAATGAAAATATGACTAATGGCTATCAAGATATTGTCAAATAAAGGGAGGACCCACACAGTTATGGGGTTTTGGTATTAGGTGGTAAAATTTCCGAAACCGGTCATGAAATCTGAATAAGCACCAGTAGCAATTTCATCCTAAAGTAACTGGGTATTTCCATGGGGTTTTAGAACATCATGGGTCTAAAATGATTAAGTTTTAAAAGCTTTGGAAAATATAATTTGACATTTGTAAAGAGTATTAGAAAAGAGAATAGAGTTACCCAAAACTTCCAGCCAGTACATCTTACAGCTGGAGAGACACCGCGAAATAAAAGAGTATTAGATCTTGAAATTTCATAAAACAACTTTTGATCTTAATAAAAGTTAAATAAGATGGTACTTATATGGGTGAAATGAGTACCTCACACTCGTCAGGGCAATTCCGATCGAAAGATTAATTCAGCTCGAAGTTTTCTTCGGGTAAATCCAAGCGTGATAATTCCTAGCGTACAAAAAGAATGAAAATTCTTTGTCAATATCTAATATAGCAACCGAGATATAAGTAATTATGTATTTTAGGACGTCGTATAAATGGAGACTCACATAGATTTGTACTGTTGAGTCTTTGCTGTAAGAAGAAGAAATTTCAGAAAACTACCGTATATACCTTAATAGACAATTAAATGGGTGCAGGCACGGTGGCTTAGTGGTAGAGTGCGTACCTTTGGTGTATTGGGTCCCTGGTTCGATCCGCGGCCAAGTCAGTTTGTAGTCGACATCGTATTCGTGGGTATTCTCGGGGTTCTCCCGTTTCCTCCCACCTTTGCACTCCATCAATTCTATCATCAACATTCATTTGCCTTAATTTCATTTTAAAATTAAATGGGCAGTTAAGTGTGATCGTATCTCTGTGGATTAAGAGAATACTCCAGTGTAGTTTCTGAAAAACATACTAGGTAAACACCCCACCACGAAGTTACTGTATCCTCACTGATTTAATTGTCTATTAAGGTATATATATAGTAGTTTTTTGAATTTCTTTCTTGTAGCAAAGACCCAGAAGTACAAATCCTTAAAGATATCTATTTTTACGTCATAAAACATATGACTCGTTATATTTTGGTTACTATATTAGATATTCACAGGGAATTTTCACTCTTTTACACAGCTCGATAGGAACCTTTGGAACTGCCTTAAGAAAACCTAGAACTAATCTTTCCATCGAAATTGTACTGAGGTACTCACTTAACCCATAGAAGTACCATCTTATTTAATTTTGTTGGGACCAATAATTTTTCCGAAGTTTCAACATCTCATACTCTTTTATTTCACGGTGTTTCTCTATATGTTAGATGTACTGGCTGGAAGTTTTAGGTAAACATATTTATATTTACATATTTCTAATACTCTTTACAGATGTCAAGTTATATTTTCAAAAGCTTTTAAAATTTAATCTTAGTAGACTGTAGGATGTTCTAACACCCCATGGAAATATCTAATTACTTGAAGATGGAATTGCTACTGGTGCTTATTAACTTTCCATGACCGGTTTCGGATATTTTATCATCTAACACGAAAATCCCATACCTGTATTGGTTCTCCCTTTATTTGACAATATCTTATTAGCCGTTAGTCATATTTTAATTCATTTTCTAAATTGTACCTTCAAGTATGCAAGCCCCAGGCCCGTAGCCAGCCCAAAAATGTACGGGGGGGCCGGCTGAAGTTAGGGGAGGCCCGATCCAACCATATGATAGTTCATCACCATATTATAGTTCTTTTGCAAGCCTACTCTAAAACTTTTAGGGGGCCAGCAAAAATTTAGTGGGGCCGGGCCCCCTAGACCCCCCTGGATACGGGCCTGGCAAGCCCCACATACATATCGTGTCGCTCTTTATTTTCCCATATCTCGGTATCCGTAAGGCTTACCGAGTTGCAGTTTTCAGTAAACAAATATCAGTTCTTTACATTTTAGACATGCATTTCCATATATCTAAAATGCAGAAATTAGGTACCGCATTGGAACCCCATTGGAGTACCCACTTACTTTTGCATAGCAGGGTAAAAACGCCAGTAGTTCTCACTTTAAGGTTGGAAACATACTATTTTCTCTCTTCTCTCAGCATCGTGAATCTGTCGGAGCTGTACCATAGTTGGAAAGACTCACTGATCCTTCCTATAATGACCATGTAGTCAGAATTGAAAAGGAGTAGCCGTTGAAGGAAAAACAATATTTTAAAATCCTTGCACCAGTAGTCGTCACCTTAAAATCAAAATGTTCCAGTAGTAGTCAGCATTTTCTACCAGTGTTCGTCACTCAAATAACTTGACATAATTTATTCAGAAACGCACTGTTTATCAGTTTAAAATTAAGAATAGAGTATAAAGTACTAATCTTAATAACTGTGCATCACTTTTGACACTCAAGAAAGAAAATAAAAACGTTTTTACATACTTTTTTAAAGCAATTTCAGTAAGAAAAATGTTAACTGAATTCAAAAGTTAACTGTATATTATTTTAACGTTAAGAGTACAATATTAAATACTATGTTTAATAACTATAGTGACTTTAAGCACTCAAGAATGAAAACAAACATGTTTGTACATACATTTTTAAAACAATTTGAGAAACAAAATAAGTTAACCGAATTCAAAACTTAATTATACATCACCTTAAGATTAAGAATGGACTATAAAATACTGAGGGTAATAATAATGCATTACTGAAGAATGAAAACAAAAATGTTTTTAACTACCTATATTGTATTTACATGTTGTTATTTCTCATTAACATGCTTTTTGATAACGCACGATATGGGCTAGGGGTGCGCACGAGAAATGATTTGAGACTGTCACCTCTCGCAAAGATGTCGCGAAAGTTGTCTCCTCTCGAAAACTGTATCTGTTTCTATTGGAAGAGCTATGTTTCGTCTCGAATTTCGTAACAAAAATTCTGTCTAGTCTCGTGCCGTGCGCAACCCTAATCAGGCCATAGACAAAAACTTCATTTCGGAGGGGTTTCGATAGGGCTTTGTGATATTCAAATTTTGAAATAGATAATCGATATTGACATACTATTGAAACTTGTTCGAAATATCAAAAAATACAGCAATATCAAAATATAAGCAATATCAAAAATCGAAAATATAGAAATATGATAAAGATCAAAAACATCAATATATCGGTCAAAAATATCGATAGTTTGATATTTGAAAATATTAATCGTTCGATCGAAATATCGCACATCCCTTGGCTCCAACTGTTACCACCTTAAAAAAGAATGTGAAAATTGCTAACTACCTAGGTAATCTGTAAGTAACTTAAGACGGGGTTACTTCGCACTTCAGGGTTAACTTAATACAAAAATTTACACAGTCTTCCGTCGGTAAACCCATGAACTGTAAAGAGAAAGTTTCAACTGCCACCGTAAGATAGAACATCTAACTGGATTTTGGCTATAATGTTGGCGGTTAACATCAGTTCTAATTACCTGAAGGGTTTGTTGTTGTAGAGGTATGGAAAGCACTCACTGTAAATGCAGACAAAATTTGGAAGATATCACCTACAAGAATTTCCGTCAAAGTTAAGTCCGTTTCGTAGAATTCTACTGTGTATGATGGGACTTCCAAGCAATAATTGAAACTGAAGGGTGAAACATTGTAAAGTCATAGAAAAAATAACACTGGAAGAAGGCTGTTTTGAGCCTCAAATCGTGGTTACTTTGCACCGGGTCAACGTAACCCCTTAAATGGGAAATTCTTACTACTGGCACCTCCTGCCGTCTAACTTTAGGAAAATTTCCTCTTTAGGTAGATGTCGGAATGGATTTCTCGTTGGAAAATAAATTACGAACAGCGGCGGATTCAGAAGAATAGTTTGAGAGGGACTTCACACAGAAATACTTCGTTTATTTAGAAATCACTAGACTTTTTGAAGGGCTTGACGGGCATACGCATAGGAATGACTAAATTAGATTTTTTAAAAAAGAAATCCTGCAATTTGGGTGGGCTTCAGCCTGAAAGCCCCAAATCCCGTAAATCTTCCACTGATTACGGTTGAGATGATATTCTTGGATATAAAGAGCAACCAAGGCAAATCAGTTCACGGAGATTTTTTCTGTTTTTCAGTTGCCATTTTTGTGGGTCATGCTAAACTATGAGAATGTGGCTCCTATTTCGGTACCAGAAAATACATAATTTTCTTTACAAATATCGATAATTCATACTAAGTACTGATACCGGTACCATAATTCCAACATCAATATTTGTAGACTGCATGCAGTTTTGTGTAAAAAGTGAAATGTATAAATACAGGAGAGAAAACATTGCAGACAAACATTATGTTAGTATGTTGAACATACTTTTTTGTATGTGGTGCAAAATATCTTCATCTATGGGGTTACTTTGCACCAAAGTTTATATGAAATGAAATCTTTGAGTTTTACGTTCCACGATTTTGCCGGGTATGCTAAAGGAGACGGTGATGATGAGTAATGAATGAAATGGTGGAATGAAGAAAGTGGGAGGAAACGGGACAACCCCGAGAGAACCCACGCACACGGTGTTTGTTCACCACAAAGTTACTTGGCGGGGACTGGGATCGAACCCGGGACCCCAAGCACCAGAGGTGAACGCTCTACCACTGAGCCACCGCGGCCCCTCATATAGAGTACAAGTAAAATATGTTGTAAAAAAAAAATGGCCCGTCTGGAGGTCATGTAAGCTAAACACCAATACAATTGTTACAGATTTATTTACTAGCACTGTTTAATTATCTACGGTGCTGAACATCGCAACACCAATATCATTAGGTCACATCCTTTCAAAACTATGCTAACTGCAAAGTAGACCTGGTTTGCTTCGTAATGTCCAAATAGTTGATTACTGTGTTCGAATGCAGGCAAGTAGCATACAAATTTATGATGTTGAAGGCGTTATTTTTCACAGCTATGGAGAAAAGACATGAAAACGAAAAATAAAAATAAATCTTTGTTTTACGTCCTACGGTTATGCTATGTATGCTGACAGTCACAAATGAGTATTGAAAATTGATGATCTTGGAATACGATTTGGTGGAATAATGAGGGGGGAAAATAGACATTGATTAAATATAAAATTGAAAAGAAATAAGGGCCTGACGCTCAAATATTTATCTATCTGGCAGCCATCTTGAACCCTCTAAAATATCATGAAGTACTTGATTGATTCTAAACCCAATAATAGTAATAGTAATTATAACAATAAACACAGAATATACCTAGATATAATTTACGCACCTTGAAGTCTAGAAATTAATAATTGCAATCCTCAGCATTCCAATAGAACTTTGGTTTCTCCAAATGAAGATTCGGACATCGGTTTTCTTCTCAAGCAATAATGGGGTACAATAATCAGTTGCAGTCCAAAGCCAAGTCACTAAGCATGAATATAAAAGATTTTGTGTTAAATATTTCAATGTAAATTTCATGAAATAGAATTCATTAGTTAGTTACATACAAACTCTTACGCATGTAAGTCAGAATCTACTTGTAATAACTTGTAAATTTAAACAAACTAAATTATACTACAGTTATAGGGACATCAAACATATATTCCATAAGATATATAGGGTGTCTCAAAAGTCCCCTGACATAAAGTAACTCGGTTATTATCAGAGTTACAACAAAATGTAATTGGGAAACCGTCTCCAAATATGAAGTTTCCAATGTAAGTTGAAGGAATTTTCGAAATCGGATGAGTCGTTGGCTGTACACAGTTTATGCGTCCAATGTTAAATGAAAATGCAACGTTGCCATTTACCTGGACCCACAACATAAGTGAATGAAGTTACTGTCTTTTACGCTAACATGTCGATGGCCCATTTCAAACAGTAATTTCATTCACATATGTTGTGGGTCCAGGTAAATGGTAACATTGCATTTTCATTCCACATTGGGCGCATAAAGAGTACAGCCCAAACGGCTCCTCCGATTTAAAAAGTGTTCACTTTAGATTGAAAACAACATATTTAGAAATTGTTTTTCCTCTTTCATTTTGTTGTAACTCTGATAACAGAGTTACCCTGTGTCAGGGGACTTTCGAAACTCCCTGTATACATCATACGAAGTTCCTTTCTAAATTCTACACGGGTGTAGTTTAATTGAATGTGAGATGGATGATACATTAGGCCGTTTGGGAATACTCACACAGATGGCCGCCATTTTGGATTAAATTTGTTTGTTATAAATTGGTGGGTAATGTGATATATATATGGCCACGGGCTAGAATTTTCTCAGTATGTCAAATATGCAATCAGATTCCATGGAGCTTAATTTGGTGAAAAGTTATTGCCAATTGAACGTTGTATTTACCTCTTTCTTCTAGATGTAGAACCATACCGTTAGCACGTGAGGAATGTATCGAAATATTCAAACTGTGGAGCGGGAGGAGTGCCTGTGCAGTGGTTACCGATTGCAAACAGAATCACGCTCGTACAGGGATAGATATTGCGAGCTGCGATGCCCGAGGATGGTACATTCTCGCAGTTTTTTCAACACCATGGCGCTTTCTTCATTATGGATTCGTGGTGCGTCACTACTTGAACAATTCCCTAGAACATGGGTTGATCGACGAGAGGCAGTTGAATGCCTGCCCGATCACCGGACCTAACGCTGTTCAATTTCTAGCTTTGTGGACATGTTAAGCCTATGGTTTGTGCAGTAAATATTCATAATTTTTATCATCTAGAACAAAGTATCGCCATCGTCTGTGCATGAATTTGTCCCTATATCCTACTTTGTGTCCACATTAATTGGAAGAAGCTTCTGCAAATGTTTATTGCTCAGTAGGAACATGTGGAACATATACTATAACCAGGGATAAAAGTGGACCTGAAAAGGTGGGGGGACGGTAGGTAACGGCATCACTCCACGCCGTTCCTCCTGCCTACCTTTGCCCATTGTACCATTTTAGGGTCTGGGAGACGCCGTACATGTTTTTCGAGGTGAAAAACTGCCGCGTTCCCCCTCGCTTTTACCCCTGACTATAACAGGGAAATGTGTTCGAAGTGGGAACAATCAGAGGCGGTGCGTTTTATTACGATTTTGACTCGACATACCGGCTATCTAAATGTTCAAATGCAGTGAAGTGTGAAGCCTACAAGATTGCATTTCTATTTACATAATGTCTGAAAACCACTGGAAAGCTTCTTTAGTTACGGAGAAAAAATGGAGAGACTGATCCATCCATCGTGAACAACTTTCTGAAAAAAAAAAATAGCCCCTTACCTTGTATCAGAGAATTATACACGAAAGTGCTCAAAAACCGACTTTTAATATTAACAATTTCCAGCGGGAAAACTCCTGGACCACACACTCGAATGAGGGGTATTTCAAATTCCCGTAAGATCCGCCCCCACTGCAATCCCCTAAATCCGCCCATGCTCAAAACACGACGCTTATAAGACTTCAGACAAGACGACACATACCAACATACGAAAGAAACAATTCAATATGGCACATCAAAATATAAACTAATGAACTTCTTTGAAAACACCTCATTTTACAAACAAAAGGTAGAAAAAGGTAAAAAAAATGTCAGTATTGTCAACTTAGAAGTTACTTCTACATAAGAAATAAAATCTTTGTCAATGCGTATAAAAATGGATTTATTAAAGGTATTTAGCATTTATTCTTCCGTGAAGGTATATCTTGATCACTAAAAAACCAGAAACGGTATGTCTCTATCACTGGAAAAAAAAAAAAAAAAAAAAAAAACAGAAGGGTATGACATACCACTACATATAGTCTCACTTGGTTCACTGCCAATAACATTTCACCAGAATAAGTTACATGATATCTGATTGCATATTTGACATCCTCAGAACATTTTAGTGCATGGCCATGTATCACACTACCCACTTATCATCCGTATTACAATTTCGAATCTAAGATGGCGACCGTCCGCGTGATGTAATCCGAAAGTATCCCTCTGGGCCTAATGTGTATCTCTTATCTCGCATTCAATGAAACTACATCCCTGTAGTTTTCAGAAAGGATACAAGGGACTTCTGATGCACCCTGTATATAATAGTTGTATCAATAATGAAGTTGGAAATATGTGATCTAGTTCGTTGTTTCTAATTTAACCTAATGTCTTGCTGAAAAGGGAATATTTGTTGAAATCTGAGTTTTACGTGCGACGGGTATACCGGCTAGGCTAAAGGAGACGCTGATGATGATATAATGAATGAAATAGTGGAATGAAGAAAGTGGGAGGAAACGGGAGAACCCCGAGAAAACCCACTCACACGGTGTTTGTCCACCACAAAGTTTACTTGGCGCGAGCTGGGATCAAACCAAAGACCCCAAAAATGAGCCTATGGGTTTGATGGAATTCGAACCAACATTATATGTATACTCTCTCAGCGAGAATCAAAGCTGGCACCAAGTTTACATATGCGCGAGCATTGTATGTTACTTATATAGCTCACAGAGCTATGGGCGAGCAAGCAAGGCACGTGCCCCGGGCGCGTGGTTGGAGGGGCTACTAAAAGAGAGGTTATATATTAGTACTTTTCCGTTTTGGTGTTTAATACTTTTCATCAGAGTGCGAAATCATGAAATCAAAGTGGGGGACACTGAAGGACTGAAGAGAGCGAGAGAGAGGAAAAACAAAAAAAACTGCGCAGTTTTACACTTCAAAGAATTGTAGTGAAATGAGGTCAGAATTCAAGATGACATTCGGATGCTTGGCACGAAAAAAAAACATTGCAAGCAATTAAAAAAAAAACTTAAATAATGTGATATATTTTGTAGGCTTTGGATATGTATGTTTTAGTTGGCATCAACAATTATTGGTGTGTTTTGCCACAATTGACAGTTTAGCGAGAGACTAGGCTAACTGACAATTTTAACTTTCTGAAAGAAAAGGAAACAAATGAAAACAGCTCGTTACAAAGGATACGTCTGATATTCATAGTTTGGCTTAGTATACAACAGGGGTGGATCCAGGATGGACTACTGGGGGGCGGTGGGTTGTAATGCCACTACTTACAAGCTATCGCTACTTTTAAGAGATTCAACTCTGGGTGGGTTTTATTTTATATTAAAATACACAAAGTTTCCTCTTCTTGGGGGCGATAGACCCTCCCTGGATCCGCCCCTGACTCAGGACAAACCACACCGACAAGTGGTTGAGGCAAAGGTCAATTAATGACATTGGTATGCTGTTCCGTCAAAATCTCAATCTTGACCTGGATGTAGGTTAGCCTGGTCTCTCACTGAACCCCTCAATTGAATGTTTAATATGTAAATTAGGCACTCCTACATCACAAACAGTAAATATAACCTACCTTATTCTACGTTTTTAAATGCATTTCTACAACTGATTGTAACTTTAAAGGTTCTCGTGAAGATTAGCTGGCGGAGGTTACCTAACATAGCCATGAGTTATCAAATTAACAGTTGTGCATCGTGGGTGATAATAATGATCCTCAGGTTAGATGTTAAATTGGACTCGAGAGCGGAACAAGGGCTGATCTTATTCGTGCCTCAGACGGGGCATGGAATGGAACGAATATGAAAATAAGGTTGCTGTAATAGTTTTCCACAGGGTTTGTAAGATTTTCGAAACATTTGGCAATTTTTTTTATCAAGACTTGATATTTTATTTAAAAATATCAAGACTTGGCAATTTCAAGTTTCATCCCCCTCCCAATCTTGTAATGCTCGCTACGCCGCTGTAAGCAATACATATTTTCGACAATATTCGTTGTTCATCTGTTTCCGCTGGGTTACAATGTGGTGAGCTGCATGTGGGACTTTTAATAGTGTTATTATAATGAGAAAGAATTGCAAATTATGTTAATGTTCCTAAAAGAGGGAAATTGAAAGAGAAATTAAATTAAAAATAAATAAGGGAGAAAAAAGTAATTACTTACAAATGAAAATAAAGTCTTTGAGTTTAATGTCCCACGATTATGCTGTTAGGCTAAGGGAGACGGTGATTAAAGCAAGTTAATGATTATGGAATATTTGGTGGAATGAGACAGTGGGAGGAAACCAAGTTTCCGAGAAAACCTATAACCACGTATATGAAAATGAAGTAAAACATACACTGGCCTATGCTTTCTTTGTCTAGCAGAGTCATAGTTTGGAATCGAAAATGTGTTTTGAATCCTTGTATTTAGAGATTGAGAGTGTAAGTAACGAAATCATTTAATACATCCATTAAGATTTCGGAAAGCGAAATCTAAATTTAGGTAAGCTAACTCCATGTACTAACTGCTTGCATCCGCTTCGTACATTGTTCGAAGGGTCACGAAGCAAATCACCTCATTTAGTCTACACATACCTAGTACTAGTGTTAATTACCTGCTTCGTTTGGGTTCGATCATTCCAAACTATTTTACTGGTAGCATATATTTGTTCGTTTAGCCAGAATTTCGTAATGGAAGGGGGGTGCGTGACTTGAAATACTGTGGTTACAACACCAGGGGATCGATCAATCTAAACTATTTTACTAAAACATATCCATATTGATTTGTTAGGATAATAAAATGAGGATATGTTAGTAAGTATTTTAATTAAAGAATTATGAAGAAATCTTGCGTAAAAGAATAGAAAAAAGTATTAACAAAGACATAGTCTTCCGAGGTCATTCGAACTCGGTTCTTCTCGTCTTCTTTCTATTTCTCTTATCTTATTTTAATGCCGTCAAAAATAGCAACGAGATCTCTTTCGGGAGTAAAGACATCCTATAAAATGGATTAGTGTTGCCGCGAAATTCAAAATGGTTCATATTATTGGTAATTTTGGGCATTGCTTAAGTTCTAACTGACAGGCTATCTGAAAGAACCGGTTTATCGATCGTCATTTTAGTCCATAGGGTTACTGGCACAAATCCCGGGGGGATGAGGACATGTCCCCTCCAATCTTAGAACTGGGGGGGGGACTTTTCCCTCAATAATCCGATTTGAAATGCGTTTTTTGGGGAGAAAAGTGATGATTTGTGTCCGATTGCCACAAAGGAAAGTAAGATGAAATGATGTCCCCACCCCAGAATAAGCCTTCAATCTGCCCGCCTCATAATTTTGAAGACAACTCTGCTCCCCTGATCCTCCGCAGCATTGTTTTTCAACTTCATAAATATTTTGAACATCCTTAAAAAAATTATGAGAACTGTCTTACGCGTCCCTCCCAATGTTGAAGACAGATTTGCGACGCTGCATAGGGTTAACATGGAGCTAGATGGAATTCGGAATGTTCCGTTACAATAATATCCAATTTCAACTTGACCCCCCCCCCCGTTTCCTCCACATAAAGCTCCTCGTAAGAAAGAGTAACCAAACGCTTATTGTAGCTTTATATTTTTGAGGCTGATTCATCTGTTTCATCTTTCCTTAATATTTTTCATTTCTGGATCCGAAGGGGGGGGGGGTCTGGACCCACCCCTTGGCTACGTGCCTGCTTCCCGTAAAAAGCTTCATTCGAACCCTGAATCAAACAACTAGAACTGTAAAGCAGTGCTGAGTTGATTTTAATATCCTTTTCTGCAACGAGGCTGTATGAGACGTGGACTTCCTGATTAACATGGACTCCGAACCACTCCTGCCGGGAATCGAACGCGGGTCTCCCACACCAAAGGCGCGTACGCTAACCGCTTAGCCATGAAGGAGCTCATCTCTAAAGCAGTGTAAGCAACAACAACAAAAGAAATACACACACACACACACACATACACACACACACACACACACATACATACATACATATACTAGAAGTTTGCGCAATTCGGGATCAAAACATTCTCAATGAAGTATGAGAAATAGTAAACGTCAATCAAAGTGGGCTTCTGCTTATTCTTTACTTCGTTAATACTTAATTCCTTCTAGAAATAGTGAAACAATACTATGAAGTCACAGTAATTAAACATAATCGAAAGAATAAGACAAGGAAACAGAGTAATTTCCGACGGATATAGTATACGACAGTGCCTCATCATTTACCGAGGACTCACGAAGTGCAGTCTTTTAAGGATTATTCATTGAGGATATAGGGACTTGAAAATGAGGTAACAAGGCGACTTTCATTTAATTACTGAGTAATATAAAATAAAATGTACGTCGGTTTGCGTTGCGTTTCGTTGTGTTTTTATGGTATGCGAAGAATAATAATGTGCCCTTGTACGTAGTGTATGAGTATATGTGGGGGATTTGAAACACATATCGCATGTCACGTGCACGTGGATGCTTCTTACTACTTCTAAATGTAATAAAATCATTTTTATACGTAGTGCAACAGTAGGAAGTATCCACGCGCACAGATCATGAGGTACTGTTGTATACTATTACCTTTCCGACTGATTAAACTAGTCATATATACTATACCTAACTGTTACATTGTATTTCTTACCATATTACGAAAGCGATATAACTTTTTTACCAGCCATAGAAGCTGTACGCAATCCAATACTGCAATTTAGATGCTGTAACGAAAGCTGCAAGTCAAACGCCTCACACTCCTAACTCTTCAAGCTGTGTAGTAGTTGTTTCAAGCGGCCTGCAACTTATGACCTTGAAACTAAGTGCTAGTAACCAAATTAATGCCAAGGTACGATACAAACACCCCAACTTGCCACAGTGACGTCAACATAAGGAAAAAAAGAAAAACATCTAATTTTTGGTTCCAAAATTATGAAACAATAATAATAACGTTTTAATTCTCAGTAACTCAAACATTAGTTAACTAGAGAACATAACAAGCAAAACAAAACAAAACAAAAAGAACCTTAAAGGTGAGCTCTCCCTGACTGCTGTTTTTAAATTTCAGTGAGGTTGTAAAATATGTTTTGTTTTATTGTTAAAAAACAAAAAGAAAAAGAAAAATAAAGAAAGAAATGAAATAAATTTTGTTGCAAATATCCTAGTAAAAATAGGTTTTCTAGACACAAGTGGCTCCGCGTAGCGTAGTTGCTAACGCTCTCGCCTTCGGTATGAGCGGACCCAGGTTCGATTCCGGTAGGGGCACTCGGTCGAAAAAGTATCAAAAGTTTTTAAGTCCAGCCATTCTGAATGAGGCTTTCTTGGGTTTTCCTCATTTCACACCAGGCAAATGCCGGGTGGTACCCAACATATAGGTCTCAGGCCGTTTACTTCCTTCCCTTTCCCCTGATAGTGTGCTCACCGAGGGACGTCATAACTCACATGTGACGGGCTAACAAGGTCATTGATGCCGAAAGCCCAGAAATCTAAATCCTAAATCTTCACTACACAAGAAAATGATCGCGCTGAAAACGGTTTCTTAACAATTATGTTAAGCAGTCCTGTAGTAAATCTTCATCAAGTAATAAACCGTCACATATAAAAAGGAATGAATAAACACATAACATTCATTTTGCGTACCTTGAAATGGAAAAAATTACAAAACATTAATATTCAAAGATTTCTCAAAATTCAGATTAACCCATTCCTTTCTCCTCAACCATTAACGAGTTACAATAGTAAGAATTGTAGTCATAAATCACACTACTTGTTTAGTACTATATTAAAGCAAGTTATACTAAAGGAATATATAATTAATGGAATATTTAACTAAAGTGATAGTTTACTATTGCACTTACTCAAGGTTTTGTTTCCTTCCGCTCTTCTTTTCCGTTTGTAAACAACCTCGTTTATAAATCAACTCGCAAGCAAACGACCGTTGTTTCATGACGTCATCTATGGTGCAAGAAAGAGGTGTCTATAGGCGGTCAGGACCTCACACACAGATGGACGTATATAACATATAGCTGAAGTATTTAACATACGTATACGTATATAAAATACAGAAGATTGTTAGATGTCAGACATCCTGCAGCGACATGATGTAATATCTAAGCGGGTAAAAGGCAATACCTGTGTAGCATATGGATAAAGTACGCTCCGTACAGATTTCCTTAGTAAACATAACGAATCCTTGTATTTGTACAATATACCGCTGTCCGGATAATGGATTTTTCTCAGTGTATTTCGGAGGTCATCGAATTATGGTCTGTGTAGGTATTTTTGTAGCAAAGCTTTTATAATTAACTTTGCATATTCCAAAAGTTTTTTTTATATGAATTACTATTTAGTGATATTCAGTTATTTTTATTACAGTTATTTCCCTTAAAACGTACAGTAGAATACTTTTTATATGAAGCTTTAGTGAACGCTTTGGTTTAAAATTTGGGTAGTTGCAGAGGTGTATCTTGGAGGCAGGACCTCCCTGCCCGAAATCCCGACTTTTCTGTAAGTTTTGCCTAATTTTAGGTCAACATTAAAATTTTAATACCATTATTATTATTATTATTATTATTATTATTATTATTATTATTATTATTATTATTATTATTATTATTATTATTATTATTATTATCACTGACGTTTGTGAATTTAATGGTTCACCCTGTTCCATCCAGCTATCGCCCAGTAGGCAATATGCTAACCAAACGCCGTGTATGTAGGTTTTCTCGGGGTCCTGTTTCCTCCCACTTTTTAATCCACTATTGCTTTCATTCTCATTATCGACGTTTCCTTTAGCTTGGGCAGCATAACCTTGGAACGTAGAACTTAAAAACAAATTTTCTTACGGCGCTTGTGAGTTCAGTAGCCCTACTTTCTTCATGAAAATTTGCATGGAAACCTTTCGTTTAACATTTAGCTAGTTGCAGGGACTACGCAGAGGGTATGTTCTGGTGGTACGGACACTTCTTTGAAATTCCGACTATGTTGTAACTTTTGCCTAATGTTAGGGTTATTTTACAGATTTTAATACAATCTATCCTCATACGGAATTTGTTTTCTATATTATTATTATTATTATTATTATTATTATTATTATTATTATTATTATTATTATTATTATTATTATTATTATTATTATTATTATTATTATTATTATTACTTAAGATTTGAGACCTTAATAGCACGTCCTACTCCGATTCCAATATTTTATTAACGATGAAACACTCTGATTTCGGCCATGTGAAAATACTATCGTGTAGAGAATTCAAATTTAAATTAAAGAAAGACATACGAACACGCAAAGACATGAAGGAGAAAGTAGTCTTAATAATAATTCGAACTCTTAACTGGAACCTAGAGCCTCAAAGCACTTTTTTTCTGATTCACCGAAAGTATCTCCGTAACTTGTCTCTATTATACTCTGTTATACTCGTTTTACAGTTATTTCCAGTAACCTTGAAGGGCAGGGAAACAAACACAGATACATTGAGAACATTTAAAATTTCAAAGGCTCTCCGACCGGGAATCGACCCCGGGACAACGACCACTAAAGTATATGATGGGTGAGGTACCTGGTTCCTTACCAGGCAAGTAAGCTTGAGGTGAATAACATCGTGCTCGTGGGTTTTCTCAAGACACTCTCTTTTCCTCCCAATTTCTGATTCCACCAATTCGTCCATCATAATTCTCTTGCTTTAATCATGGTCTCCCTCAATCTAACAGGTATAATCGTGTGACATTAAACACAAAGATTTCATTTCATTTCATTTTCAAACGGTTAACCGAAACCAAACCGAACCGTAAAAGTTATATTTTCTATTGCTCATTAACTTGTTTTCACAAAAATATATAGAGATAAAAATATGGAGTATCGTAATTCCAGGTTCGTAATACCTTCAGTTAAAACGAAACCATTACATATCTTCCGGAACTTTTTCAAAATATGTATGGATATTCTGAAAAAAGGCAATATAGTGTCTGTTTCCAAACGAAACTGAACCAAATTACGGTTCGGTTTCTGAAATAAACCGACACATTCTTTCCAACTTTAAATTGAACCCAAGCTGGTTAATTAGGTTTTAGAACACGGCTAGTGGCTAGGTTGTAGTTGATGTTTCTATCAGGGTTGTTTTGTTTAAAACAAAATGTTTAAAACAAATTATTAAAACTTGTTTTAAACAATTGATTTTGTTTAAAACACATTTTATATACGTTTTAAACATTTTGTTTTAAACACGTGTATTTTTTGATACTTGCTTTAAACATATATTTATTTTCGTTTTATTTTATTTTTGTAAACAAAAAAAAAAAAAAAATCTCCCAGAGAATGAAAATTGTCACAAAGTGCTTCCCATTCAGGAGACTATTTTCTTCCCATCTGAATGTTTTGATTTCTCGTGGCTACAGCAGGTCAATTTGGTGATCTACAATTTATTTTGTCTCTTTTTCCCCTTGTTTTTTTTAACGTTTATTGTATTGTTTAAATGTTTCTCAGTTAATTTGCGAGAAAGTGTCGTAGTCGAAGGTTTGACTACTTGCAGAAACTGATAGTAAAAAATAAATAAATGAATTATCATGGAAACAAGTTTTTGTGTTGTAGTCAGAAAACAAACAAAGAATTCTTTGCTAAATTGCGGTTCTGAAATTAAAATATCGCAAGCATTCGTTGTTACTATGTAAGTTGGTTCTCAGTCTCCGTATATACATACTTTAGAGAAAGAAAAAATCCAAAATGAAAGAAAGAAAAACAACGCGACAAGGTGCAATCTAGAGTTTTAAATGATTGCCGCTAGAGAGGGGCGATGTTTAGAGGTCATCCGCCCTCTAGCCTGAATTTCAGATTTTGGAAGCAGTAATGCAGATTTAGAAACGCTTTGCTGAGCAAAGTCCACCGCAAAGTCCTTGCACCGAATAAATACGAAGTTTGGTCAGTTATAATCCATTTCTATTAGCCGTAAAGAGCTACAGACCTATTGTATATTTGTATATTGTTTTGGCTTAAGGATTCCAAAGATGGCTCTACTTCCACGTTTGCTACGGTCTGCTTAAAATTCTGGAAGTTGGGCCTAAGCAACTTTCCAGTTTTGATCAATATTTTCTCCGTATTTAGTCGGTGTAAGGACCTCAAACTTGTTCTGTTGGACTTTCCTTATCAAAAGGTTTCTAAAACTGCCTTACCGCCCGCAAAATCTGAAATTCAGAATGGAGGTGGAGGCGGCTGCTCTCCTGCCTCACTGACGCGGGTTGTCATATGAAACTATCCTACGCCCTTTCACGTGGTTCTATTTACATTTATGTCGAACTTTTGACTGAGGAAATATTACATTTTGAGATAGAATCATTTTACTGAGTAAAACTGAACCTTATTGAAAATGGACTTGGATCCATTGTGCTCTGAACGTCCAAAATATTATTTTTCGTCAATAAATTATTGACTTTAGAAAACAACCAATTACATAGGCTTGCAGAAAATATTCTAAAGTTAGCACAATATGAAGTATGCTTCAGACATTACTTTTCGAAAATGTATTACTTTAAAATAACTTTATTAGCATCAGTGTTCTGAAATAGTAATCAACTTTTGCAACTAAAATCTCATCCGCCTCCATGAAACGCGAGTTTACCCTATAAGGGCATAATTAGAAAACTTTCCGAAATGACTTGTTTTAGGACTAAAGTAACAGCACAAGCGTATTTCTGGTAAACTTCTAGCCTTACAACATGTAACATGACTAACTTTGCTTTTAAAATTTCGAATACCAATCAAAAATAGCCGCCATGATGTTTGATAGCTCCATCTGATGTGTCAGACCACTTCTAGGTTTCATCATTCTCCCTCAACCCGTTCTAAACACACAAGAAAGGTGAGGACTTTTATTTCACCATGTATATTGATAGATTGTGTGAAATCCCCATAGTAGATATATTTTAAAAACTACCTAAAAAGCTTATTAGAACGAAGGAAGTGCTTAAGAGAGTCACTGGCACGAGGGTGTAATAAAAGGGTGTCGTGATATGAAATAAGTTGACAATTACTAATCTGTAATGAAATATTATGTACCCAACACAGTGTAGTCTTAACCAGCATAATATAAATGAAAACGTCGGTTGCAAGCAGTGTTGCTATTCAGCCGGTTCGCTACAACCAATTGTTAAATATTTCGAATTCGCAGAACCTTTTGTCATACCCAGACATAACAGTAAATTTTACCCAGATAAACCCAGGAACAGTAAACTTTAGTTTAACTTTTTTTGTTTTCATAAATTCTTACAGCTAAATGGTTAAACATATGATTCCGCTGAACAAAGTATAAGAGGTTTATTTCTTAATTTCAAATGATCAGGTATTATGAATGAGAACTGGAATCACACGAATGTAGCGGTGAAAGTTGAAACGCATACATATCATTATCAACACTTGTCGATCTATTGCTGGATTAAGGTCTTTCCAATTCGTTTTGACAACCATCTATCTTGAGTAATTTGTTTCCAAGATATTCGCAGTAGTACCTAATTCCGTCACACCTTGTATTAGGATGCTATGTAGATATCTTCTTGTCACTTGTGGTATCCAATAAAAAATTTGCTTTTGTCTACCTTGTATGGTTTGTTTCTTAAGAGAGTTACATCTATCTTTCTACCTATCCATCTAGTATCTCTCTCTCTCTCTCTCTCTCTCCATATATAATGATACGTATATATATATATACAGAACCGGTTGTCAAAAAATTAGAATAACATCACTGGTTGCAACTAAAGAGCAAAAGATCTTAACAAATAAGTTATTACAGGATTTTGAAATATATGTTTAAAATTATGTTTTAAACTGTTCAAAATGTTTAAAACATGTTTTTTCCGTGTGTATTTCAAAACATGTTTAAAACATTTTGAACATCTTTTTCATGTTTTAAACACATGTTTTGTTCTTTTAAAACAACTGTATTTTTCCAAACCTGGTTTCTATTATCTAGTGAATTCATCTGCCATTATGCAAATTTGGGAATAAAACTACTATAGCCCCCCTATTTCCACCCATATATATATAAACACAGCCTGTTCCACAACTCGTATACTTTTCTACAGCACTGGAAGAACATGAAGTTTTCACACTATTAATGTGAAATCTGGCATTCTTACTGAAAAATGTCTGAATGTTTTAAATTTTAATAGTAAATGAGAGAAAGTTATTCTTTAGTCCCTCTTTTGAGGCGAAAGCACAAAAGTTCATTTTCCTTTGGGAGATTTAATGTTAAATGTTTGAGGCAGTCTTCCCTAACGATTATTGGTAACGAATTTGGGGCACATGAGTATTATTGCTACAAAATACAATAACACTCATCTGGAATGTCACTATAGTCGTCTGGAACATTATTTTGGGTAACGCTACTCTTTTGGGGGCAAGGGGCGTTAAATAGTGATGGGTGGAGTGTTACCAAAACCCCAAATTGTATTCTGGGAACACAAGTTATAGTTATTTTTCTTGTTTTCGAAACGTCTTTCGTATTTCTTTTATGATGCTATAAGTCAATAATATTTGGCATAGTTTATATTGATAACCTGAGTTGTTTTTAAATGTTTCGTTCACAATTTAGTATCTTCTCCACACAAAACTACAGATATGACAGATTTAATTCTTATACTCTGTATTTGGTTCAAAGTAGTCGTCATTACCTGGTTAAGGACTTATGTCCAGGCACGATACAATTAAATTTATTTATTCGACGACCTGGAGAAAAATTAGTACCTACTAACAAATTAAATAACATACAATCCAGGAGAAACTACAGAAATAATAACATATTATGCAGTAGTTTCGCCGTGCAAGTTCAAAAGTACGCGAGTAATAATAATAATAATAATAATAATAATAATAATAATAATAATAATAATTGTTCACCTTAACAGTACAGTTGTCTATTATTATTATTATTATTATTATTATTATTATTATTATTATTATTATTATTATTATTATTATTATTATTATTATTATTATTAATTATTCGCATACTTTTGAACTTGCACGGCGAAATTACTGAATAATATGTTATTATTTCTGTAATTTTTCCTGAATTGTATGTTATTTCGTTTATTAGTGGGCACTAATTTGTCTCTAGGTCATCGAATTTCGTTGTGTACTTCGGTGTGAATAACCTTAGACCCTACAAGTAGAAGCTGGCTCGTTCCGAAGCTGAAGTTAGTAAAATTTAGTGTTACGTGGCATGATAGCATAAGAATAACGTAGCGGACTTAGGAGAAGTACACATATCCAACCTAGGTTCAAGTCCTGTTCAAGCCAAAGTTGTTCTTTTCATAACAAAGTGATCGTGAAGAATTAACTTCTAATACTGGATGAGCAATCCTTAAGAATGTGGAAGCAAACATCTGTATCATGATAGAGACGATTTACGAATGTTGGTTGGGAAAGGCAAGGAAATTACCAGGAGATTCGAAACACTTCATTCATCTGCAGCACTTTTCGTGTTATCGTTTTCAGAAAGAAGCACGACATCACTTGTGAAGCAAAGTTTGGGTAGAGTAATCGTTGGAGTAGCGGTTATCGTACAAGACTTCCAAATGGAAAATCTCGGATCGATTCCCCCCAGGTAATATAGTTTTTTCGCATAAAATAATGGCTCCAACTGTGCGAATTATATCCTCATAGATGAAATTGTTCGGAACAGATAAATCTCCGGAGATGACTAGAAAATGGCCCCCTCTTTAGTTATTTGAAAACAACATTTTATTTCTGTTAGTTTGACACAAAATTTGTTTTCATCCTATAATTCAATGTGTTTATTCACATTTGAAATTTGAAACATGCAAGGTCTGCTACATCTATAAGGAACATCCAATTCTTCTTTTGAACATTTGTAACGTTTCATTATGATACAGTTTGGAATTTTAATATAGGATGTTTCTGATAGATATTTAGCAGTAAAGTAGCATTCATTCATTTTCTCTTTACTTTCTTTTTCATTTCTTTTCTTCCTTCCTTTCTTTCTTTCTTTTTGTTCAGTTCGCATGAGTAGTGTGGAATTGAAGGTATGACCAACGCTACCTACTGAGTTTATTATAATGTACTTCGGATCAGTCGATATTGATATTGACATATATCAACATTCGATATCAACGAATATATCGATATCGATATATCAACATCCTAAATTTTCTATATCGATATTCTGGGGGTGAGGTATAGGGGGCCGTGAGACTTACGATGGATGAAGAAATAAAACTTAATTTTTACGATAATGTCTTGTAATGACAACTTCTTTATGATCACAAGCTGCAATGTAAATAAATCCACTTGCAAATTTACAATATTATATACTATAACTTCTTAGCCACCAGAACTTTTCTGCTCCAGAAAAAAAAAAGAAACAAAAAAGCACCTGTCAAAGGCAAGTGCTTCGAACTTTGACCTAGAGCTTATGTTAAGAAATGTTTTTGTTCCTCTCTCATCCCTTTTGGCCTTTGGAACCGCTCATTGACAAAAAGTGCACACATGACCGCTATATGCACACACGCTCTTAGGCAAAATCAGAAATTTTATTATTATTATTATTATTATTATTATTATTATTATTATTATTATTATTATTATCTGGAAGTTAGCTACGGCTCTGATTTCCCTTATTTTGTGTTTGTCTCTCTTTCCGTTTCGTGTGGATATTTGTTTTTGTGCTGTTAGGCATTTATATTAAGCATTTACATTATGTAATCTTTTTCCTTTTTTGCGAGATTTTTTTTTTCTTTTGGAAAATGAAGAGAAATTGATTTCCTTTGATACCTATTTCTTTCCATTCTACTTATTTGAACTGCTTAAGCAAAATCGTTTTGTAACTTTTCATGTCATCCATTGCTCTGACGATAATAAAATCGCCATTCTTAGCAATTTATTTTATTACAAACATAGCTATCATGTGACATGCTAGGTAGATATGTCTTGTTTTCCTCATAAAAACAGTATCGAATTATTTAAAATTTTTTGTAATGATTTTGGTTTGAGTTTAGTATTGTTTGTTTGCTAGTTTTCCATACATGTTTTCTTAAACATAATCACTGTATTTTATTGATAACAGTAAACTTAATTATTTATCTCAAACTATCACCTGCGTCTTTCGTTTCGTTCATATAATTTTAACTAGTGGCGTCGGGAAGGGAGGCCCGGAGGGGCCAGGCCCCCCAAAGAGGTCCGAAAATGTACTTTGGTACTTTAATGTTTGTAATTTTTTAATATTTTTTATGTATATATATAAGGGGACACGAAAAAACTTCGAATTATTCAACAATATTCATTTTCACATATATGACAACAAACAAACCAAAGAACTGTGCATCAAAAACATATTCATATGGTGTAGACTCTACCTTTAAAGCAGCTTATTATTTGCGTGATCGAATACCGCAAACTAACAAACGACATTGACTCCACATAATTCAAACTACGTGTACAATGGAAAATATATTTACATACAACACTACAACATACATTGAATAGCCCAAACAATTAAACACCAGTAACAATTCGAATATTCTTTTCTCACCTTTAAGAAGTCGTAAACCTCATTTGCTTAAATTTGATGGTTTTTGTACGGTCAATATATCTTGAATTCCATGTATTGCGTGGAATACGATATCAATAACATTTGGTTGACTTTATCAATAATTCATCTTAAATTTTCAACAAATTCTGAAAAAAGATGAGATTGGCACACATTCTCTATCTTTACTTCTTCCCCAACTCACTGTATTTCTCTGTTTACATCTGTCCAACATTAAACATTTTCAACTGTATTTACTTCGAATTATCCAAAACATAGGTTCAAAAGTTCGATTTATCCACGATTTTTTACTATTTTTTTCAATACAGTTTTCAAGGGCAACGGACTTCTGTTCGAATTATCCAAGTTCGAATTAACGAGACTCCACTGTATATATATATATATATATATATATATATATATATATATATATATATGTGTGTGTGTGTGTGTGTGTGTGTTTGTCATTTCTCTATATGTTTGCTAAATGAACAAGAAAATTTTATTTTCGTTTTATTGTTCTTATTTACTGCTCTTTTGACATGAAATTTGCTACATACGTGTCCTTGCCGACTATACACATACTAAAACTATAAGAAATACTGGGCGAATTCGTTATCAATTTATAGTCCAACAACAACATATTTATAGACACGCAACAATAATTTTGGACATGAGTATACCTATAACAGCACTTGCTCCCCCCCCCCAAATACACATCCTGGCTACGCTACTGATTTTAACATAATTAATCTTGAGTACTCTCAACCTTCGTTCCTCATACTCCAGACAACATTCTTTCACTAATCATTCTCAGGTCAATCCTTTTAATTTTCATATAGCTACTTAATTTGAATATTTTATTCAGATACAAACCCTAAACAGTACTGACAAAATTGAGTTGAAACATACTCACTAGACGTGGCGTTTTAGGGGAGTGGCGTCGCGGAAGGTTGTATTTGAATTTCCTCTTTTGTCAGTAGAGTCATGCTTTTACCGTAGACCGAGGTATTCCTGGAATTGGGGTGTGCAGGAATATTTCAGGTGCATTTCGCCAGCCCCCCCACCTTGGAGTTTCGAAACAAAACCTATTCCAATCGTTTGTGCTACGTTTGTGCCGGAATGTACCGCAAAAAATTTCGTTTGTACCACTTCCGGTACGAAGTTATAAGGGTTTTAAAGTGGGGGCGCTGGGGAAACGGCAGCCCCCCCACCTTGGAATTTCGAAACGAAACCTATGCCAATCGTTTGTGCTACGTTTGTGCCGGAATGTACCGCAAAAATTTTCGTTTGTACCACTTCCGGTACGAACTTATAAGGGTTTTAAAGTGGGGGGGCTGGAGAAACGGCAGCCTCAAAACTTGGAATTTCGAAACAAAACCGATGCCAATCGTTTGTGCTACGTTTGTGCCGGAATGTACCGCAAAAATTTTCGTTTGTACCACTTCCGGTACGAAGTTATAAGGGTTTCAAAGTGGGGGGGCTGGAGAAACGGAAGCCTCAAAACTTGGAATTTCGAAACAAAAGGTATGCCAATCGTTTGTGCTACGTGTGTGCCGGAATGTACCGCAAATTTTCGTTTGTACCACTTCCGGTACGAAGTTAAAAGGGATTTAAAGTGGGGGGCTGGAGAAACGGCAGCCTCCAAGCTTGGAATTTCGAAACAAAAACTATGGCAATCGTTTGTGCCGGAATGTACCGTAAACATTTTCGTTTGTACCACTTCCGGTACGAAGTTATAAGGGTTTTAAAGTAGGGGGGCTGGAGAAACGGCAGCCTCAAAACTTGGAATTTCGAAACAAAAACTATGGCATTCGTTTGTGCTACGTTTGTGCCGGAATGTACCGCAAATTTTCGTTTGTACCACTTCCGGTACGAAGTTAAAAGGGATTTAAAGTGGGGGTGGGTGGAGAAACGGCAGCCTCCAAGCTTGGAATTTCGAAACAAAAACTATGGCAATCGTTTGTGCCGGAATGTACCGTAAACATTTTCGTTTGTACCACTTCCGGTACGAAGTTATAAGGGTTTTAAAGTAGGGGGGCTGGAGAAACGGCAGCCTCAAAACTTGGAATTTCGAAACATAAACTATGGTATTCGTTTGTGCTACGTTTGTGCCGGAATGTACCGCAAAAATTTTCGTTTGTACCACTTCCGGTACGAAGTTATAAGGGTTTTAAAGTGTTTAAGGTGGGGGGGCTGGAGAAGCGGCAGCCTCCAAACTTGGAATTTCGAAACAAAACCTATGGCAATCGTTTGTGCTACGTTTGTGCCGGAATGTACTGCAAAAATTTTTGTCTGTACCACTTCCGGTACGAAGTTATAAGGGTTTTGAAGTGGGGGGCTAGGGAAACGGCAGCCTCCAATCTAGGAATTTCATAACAAAACCTATGCCAATCGTTTGTGCTACATTTGTGCCGGAATGTACCGCAAAAATTTTCGTTTGTACCACTTCCGGTACGAAGTTATAAGGGTTTTGAAGTGGAGAGGCTGCAGAAACGGAAGCCTGCAACCTTGGAATTTCGAAACAAAAATTATGCTAATCGTTTGTGCTACGTTTGTGCCGGAATGTACCGCAAAAATTTTCGGTTGTACCACTTCCGGTACGAAATTGTAAGAGCTTTGAAGTGGCTGGCTGGGGAAACGGCAGCCCCCCCACCTAGGAATTTCAAAGCAAAATTTATGTCAATCGTTTGTGCTAGGTTTGTGCCTGAATGTACCGCAAAAATTTTCGTTTGTACCACTTCCGGTATGAAGTTATAAGGTTTTAAAGTGGGGGGCTGGAGAAACGGCAGTCTCCAAACTTGGAATTTCGAAACAGAAACTATGCCAATCGTTTGTGCTACGTTTGTGCCGGACAAAAATTTTCGCTTGTACCACTTCCGGTACGAAGTTATAAGGGTTTCAAAGTGGGGGGGCTGGAGAAACGGCAGCCTCCAACCTTGGAATTTCGAAACAAAACCTATGGCAATAGTGTGTGCTACGTGTGTGCCGGAATGTGCCGCAAAAATTTTCGTTTGTACCACTTCCGGTACGAAGTTATAATAGTTTTAAAGTGGGGGGCTGGGGAAACGGCAGCCCCCACCTTGGAATTTCGAAACGAAACCTATGCCAATCGTTTGTGCTACGTTTGTGCCGGAATGTACCGCAAAAATTTTCGTTTGTACCACTTCCGGTACGAAGTTATAATAGTTTTAAAGTGGGGCTCGGGAAACGGCAGCCTCCAAACTTGGAATTTCGAAACAAAACCTATGGCAATCGTTTGTGCTACGTTTGTGCCGGAATGTACCGCAAAAATTTTCGTTTGTACCACTTCCGGTACGAAGTTATAAGGGTTTCAAAGTGGGGGGGCTGGAGAAACGGCAGCCTCCAAACTTGGAATTTCGAAACAAACCTATTCCAATCGTTTGTGCTACGTTTGTGCCGGAATATACCTTAAACATTTTCGTTTGTAGCACTTCCGGTACGAAGTTATAAGGGTTTTAAAGTGGGGGGGGGGGCTGGAGAAATGGCAGCCTCCAATCTTGGAATTTCGAAACAAAAACTATGGCAATCGTTTGTGCTACGTTTGTGCCGGAATGTACCGCAAAAATTTTCGTTTGTACCACTTCCGCTACGAAGTTATAAGGGTTTTAAAGTGGGGGGGCTGGAGAAACGGCAGCCTCCAAAGTTGGAATTTCGAAACAAAACCTATTGCAATCGTTTGTGCTACGTTTGTGCCGGAATGTATTGAATAAATTTTCGTTTGTACCACTTCCGGTACGAAGTTATAAGGGTTTTAAAGTGGGGGGGGGGCTGGAGAAACGGAAGCCTCCAACCTTGGAATTTCAAAACTAAGCCTATGCCAATCGTTTGTGCTACATTTGTGCCGGAATGTTCCGGAAAAATTTTCGTTTGTACTACTTCCGGTACGAAGTTATAAGGGTTTTAAAATGGGGAGCTGGGGAAACGGCAGTCCGCCACCTAAGAATTTCAAAACAAAACCTATTGCAATCTTTTGTGCTACGGTTGTGTCGGAATGTATCGCAAACATTTTTGTTTGTATCACTTCCTGTACAAAAGTATGACAGTTTTAACTAGGGGGCTGCCGTTTCCAGAACCCTCCGCCTTGGAATTTCGAGATAAGACTGTGTCAATCGTTTGTGGTACGTTTTTGCCGGAATGTACCGCAAAAAAATTACGTGCCTGAAGTAGGCCCCCCACCTCTCCCAAATTACACCAAACGTTGCACATCATTAATGCATCGTTAGTGCACGTTAGTGCATTTAGAACTAACGTTAGTGCTATCAGCGTTTACGAGATCTTGAAGATTTTGGTGGGGGACCAACTTCATATGAAGTTAGCCCCCACCCATCTTTATGCAGACAGATTTTCACTAAACTTAGCGCATCGTTAGTGCATCGTTAGTGCACTTAAACACACTATGCACTACCGTAAGTGCTACCATATTTTGGGATTATTCAAGATTTTCGGTGGGGGGCCAACTTCAGAAATATCAAATTCTATACAAATAGAGGTAGAAACATGGGGTTGACGGTAATCGTTAGTGCATCGTTAGTGCACTTAAACACACTAAGCACTACCGTAAGTGCTATCATATTTTGGGATTATTCAAGATTTTCGGTGGGGGGCCAGCTTCAGAAATATCAAATTCTATACAAATAGAGGTAGAAACATGGGGTTGATGGTAATCGTTAGTGCATCGTTAGTGCACTTAAAAGCACTAAGCACTAACGTTAGTGTTACCACATTTTGAGATTTATTCAAAATTTTTGGTGGGGGCCAACTTCGGAAATATCAAATTCCATACAAAGTGTCAGTATTTTCAGGAATCAGTAACGAATGCACTAATTACTTTGTTAGTGTTTGAAGAGGGCGCAAATTCACGCTGACCACCAAAGATATTTTACTTGTAGCACCTACACTAATTAAGCACTAACGTTAGGGGTTGGTGCACGAAGAAGCACTAACGATGCACTAAGGATTGTACTGGAAATGATCATTAGTGCTTTTTAATTTGGCAGAAACTGGACACAGTGAAAAACTCCCCTTAAATTTCTTATGTGAGTTTCCTGAGATGTAACTGGCCATAACTACACTAATAGTGAAGCACTAATGAAAACGGCTGTAATTTTTTCGTTATTGGTTGAAGTGGGGCGCCAAGTTTATGAAAGCTTCCAAAGGTTTTTTTTACTTGTAGGACCTACATTAATGAAGAACTAACGTTAGGTGTTAATGCACTAAGAAGCACTAACGATTTCAGTAGAAGAGGTCATTAGTGCTTTTGATTTTGGCGGAAATTTGACGCAATGAAAAATTCCACATAAATCTCTTATGGGATTTTTGTGGCATATAATTGGCCATATCTACATCAATAGTTAAGCATTAACGGAACTATGAGTGTTTTGCAGAAGCACTAACGATACATTAACGAATGGACTTATTTTTCGTTACTGCTTGAAGTGGGAACCAAGTTCACGCTGGCCCGCAAAGGTTTCTTACTTGTAGCACCTACACTAATGAAGCACGAAACTTAGGTGTTGGTGCACTAGGAAGCACTAATGTTACAAGGAAAGAAAACTTTCGAAATTATCGTGAACTTAGCCCCCACTACAAGCACTAATGAAAAAATTAGTTTTATACGTTAGTGCATTGTTAGTACTTCTAGAAGATACAAGTAGTTTCGTTAGTGTTTCACCATTAGTGTAGAAATGGCCAATTATAAGTCTCAAAACTCCCATAAGAAACACATGGGGAATTATTCATTGTATCAAATTCCCATCGCATTCAAAAGCACTAATTACCTCTGTTAGTGCAATTGTTAGTGCATCGTAATTGCTTCTTAGAGCACAAACACCTAACGTTAGTGCTTCATTAGTGTAGGTGTTACAAGTAAAAAAAACCTATGGAGAAGTCAGCGTGAATTTCGTACCGACACTTTAAGCACTAACGGAAAAAAAGTCCAATTCGTTAGTGCTTCGATAAAGCACTAACAATTTCTTTAGTGCTTCACTATTAGTGTAGTTATGGCCAATTACATATCACGAGACTCACAAGATATTTAGGCAAATTTTTTATTGAATCAAATTTCCGCCAAATTCAAAATCACTAATGATCTCTTCTAGAGCGATCGTTAGTGCATTGTTAGTGCTTCTTAGCGCATCTACACCTAAGGTTAGTGCTTCATTAGTAAATGTGCTATAATTAAAATACCTTTTGAGGCCAGAGTGAACTTAGCGCCCCCACTTCAAGCACTAACTAAAAACTTAGTGCTATTCGTTAGTGCATTGGTAGTGCTTCTGGAAAACGCTAACAATTTAGTTAGAACTTCAATATTAGTTTAGTTATGCCCAATTACATGTAACGAAACACATAATAAATTTATGGGAAATTTTTCATTGCATCAAATTTCCGTCAAATTCAAGAGTACTAATGATCTATTCTAGTGCAATCGTTACTGCATCCTTAGTGCTTCTAGAAAACACTAACTGTTTCGTTTGTCCTTCAATATTAGTGTAGATATGGACAATTACATGTCACTAAACTCCTATAAGACATTTATTGGGAATTTTTAATTGCATCAAATTTCCGCCATATTCAAAACCACTAATGATATCTTCTAGTGCAATTGTTAGTGGTTCTTAGTGCACCAACCCCTAACGTTAGTACTTCATTAGTGTAGGTGCTACAGGTACAATATACTTGTAGGGCACGGTGAACTTGCGTCAACTTCAAGCACTAACAAAAAATTAATGCCATTCATTAGTGTATCGTTAGTGCTTCTAGAAAGCACTAAACGTTTGTATGGAATTTGATATTTCTGAAGTTGGCCCCACCAAAAACCTTGAATAAATCCCAAAATATGGTAATGCTAACCTTAATGCTTAGTGCATGCAAGTGCACTAACGATGCAATAACGATTGTCTTTGACTGCATGTTTCTACCTCTATTTGTATAGAATTTGATATTTGTGAAGTTGGCCCCCATCTAAAATCTTGAATAAATCCCAAAATATGGTAGCACTAACATCAGTGTTTAGTATTTAAGTGCACTAACGATGCACTAACGATTGCCGTTAACTCTATGTTCCTATCTCTATTTGTATAGAATTTGATATTACTGAAGTTGACCACTCCACCAAATTTTTTGAATAAATCTCAAAATATAGTAGCACTAACGCTAGTGCTTAGTGCGTTTAAGTGCACTAATGATGCGCTAATGATTGCCGTTAACACTATGTTTCTACCTTTATTTGTATAGAATTTGATATTTCTGAAGTTGGCCCCCCCACCAAAAATCTTGAATAAATCCCAAAATATGATAACACTAACGTTAGTGCTTAGTGCTTATAAGTGCACTAAAGATTGCCGTTAACTCAATGTTTCTATCTCTATTTGTATAGAATTTGGTGTTTCTGAAATTTGCCCCCCACTTTAAAACTATTATAACTTCGTACCGGAAGTGGTACAAACGAAAATTTTTGCGGTACATTCCGGCATAAACGTAGCACAATCGATTGGCATAGGTTTTGTTTTGAAATTTTTTAGGTGGGGGGGCTGCCGTTTCCCCAGCCCCCCCACTTGAAAACCCTTATAACTTCGTACCGGAAGTAGTACAAACGAAAATTTTTGCGGTACATTCCGGCACAAACGTAGCACAAACGATTGGAATAGGTTTTGTTTCGAAACTCCAAGGTGGGGGGGCTGGCGAAATGCACCTGAAATATTCCTGCACACCCCAATTCCAGGAATACCTCGGTCTACGGTAAAAGCATGACTCTACTGACAAAAGAGGAAATTCAAATACAACCTTCCGCGACGCCACTCCCCTAAAACGCCACGTCTAGTGAGTATGTTTCAACTCAATTTTGTCAGTACTGTTTAGGGTTTGTATCTGAATAAAATATTCAAATTAAGTAGCTATATGAAAATTAATAGGATTGACCTGAGAATGACTAGTGAAAGAATGTTGTCTGGAGTATGAGGAACGAAGGTTGAGAGTACTCAAGATTAATTATGTTAAAATCAGTAGCGTAGCCAGGATGTGTATTTGGGGGGGGGGGGAGCAAGTGCTGTTATAGGTATACTCATGTCCAAAATTAATATTGCGTGTCTATAAATATGTTGTTGTTGGACTATAAATTGATAACGAATTCGCCCAGTATTTCTTATAGTTTTAGTATGTGTATAGTCGGCAAGGACACGTATGTAGCAAATTTCATGTCAAAAGAGCAGCCGAAGCAGCTCCCAGCAAAAGGTGACGTCAAGACCATACCAAATGTGTAGCTGTTCATCTTCCATCACTAGGGTCCCGACGATGTACTAAGAAGAGGACCATCTACAGGAACCGTCATAGACAATCTAGGTCTTCATAGATTGTCTACTGTCACACTGAGAAAAATCCGTTCTCCGGACAGCGGTATATTGTACAAATATACGGAATCTTCTTGCTTACTACAGAAATCAGTACGGAGTATACGTTATCTGTATGCTACATGGGCACTGCCCTTAGATGTTACATCATGCCGTTGCAGGATGTCTGATATCTAACAGTCTTCCTTATATTACATACATATATGTATGTTACTTTCGTCAGCTACATGTTATATACGTCCATTTGTATGTGAGATCCTGACCGCTTATATTGTTTCATACGGAAAGTAAGTACAGATGGAACATTTATACAGAAAGTATTATAAAACATGTATTTTCAGTTATACGTTTGCTGTACGTTAAGTCCTAAAACTGCAGGATTTACAAATGAAACAGACGATTTTACGTACGCCACATACAATTTTTTTCTCAGTGCAGTTGCAACTCTCAGCCACTGCATTTACAGAGGTGTTGTTGCAGATCACTTCCTCTCCCATTTCATCCAGTCTTCACTTTGATTTCTGTTGGGTGAGTAGGGACATTCCTCGTTCATCGATGGCCACGATGAGGACAATTTGAAGACCCAGCTTTTCACATCAGTGTTCGAAGTGAGACTACAATCATTCAAGTAAACGCATTATGCTGTCTTCACAGTGCTTAGTATTTGTCAGTGCATTCAGTGTCTACACGAACTATGAATAAAACTAATTATACAGTGTTTACACGAACTAAGAATTAAAAAAAATGTAATGACATCCACTAAAGATATTGTTCAGCAATTGTTCTTCCAGTTGGTGGTGTAATGTAATGAAACCACGAGCTAAGAATTAGAAAAAGAAAATCATTATTAATTTTATTAATAAAAATCATAATTCTGTGGGTGACATTGAACGAAGATTTTGTGTAAGATTTTCAATTTCGGGTACGTGCGTAACATATTTTTTTTAAAACCACAAGGACAGTATTTGTAACCAAGAAATCGTCGGATGGAGAAGCAAAATAGTCAAAAATCATTTGTAGTATAATAATATAATGTTTATAAGTAGTATTTAACATTTCGCATAAAATCACGAAAAGTAAGAAGCAAACCTCAAGATAAATTAAAGTTAAAAATACTTATTTTTACATCATTAGATAAGAATATTTTTCATAAAATGTAATTAGGGCTTTCCTAAGATTTTGTAAATTTTTATATAATGGGTTTTGGCAAATTAAAAAGGAAAAATAATTAACAGCCGGTTGCACAATGTTCGCTTAAGAGCTTAAGCTCAGCTAATGGTAAATTTTACGTTGCACAATGTTTGCTTTATGCAAAGCGGAGCTAAAAACCCGCTTAAATGTAGGCGGCAGATGAACTACCACTCATCTTCTTAAGTAGGGTTTTCTTGAGCATTCGATGCTTCGTTGTTTAGAAAATTCTGCTTCAATGTTGGGTAGATAAGAGGTGCCGCCTTACTTATACTGTTGATGGCTTTGAAAGAAAGAAAGATACTATTAGAAAGCTTGTTGAAAATGTCGGATTCATCCAGCGATGATAACAATTATGAAATTCTTGAACTAATGGGTTATGAAATTCTATAGCTATTTTGTTCCATGTGGAGTTCTTGTCGCTCCACGACACAGCGTTGCTCCGGATAGGAATGTCTAATAGCAATTCTAGTTCAGACTGCGAGAAGTTATTTGTTATTTGTTTTTCATTATAGGTCACGCTGTAATTAGTGAAAACAAAGTTCAGTAAGATGTCTTCTATTAGGAACCGCCATGTTTCATTCTAGAATAAATCTCCCATAAATAATACGAACTCTTTGTCTTAAATATTCTCTTGATTCGCAATAGGTGGTGTGGAAGATTGCTATCCATTTGGTGTTAATTCTGATAATTCAAAGGTGGCAGTACAATTACGTGCAGTGTGCGGTAGTAATTGAAGTTTGCTAATAAACATTTTGTCGGCTACATCACTTCGTAGCAGTGGCGTAGGGAAAGAAGGGACCCAGAGAGGGCGTCAGGCTCCCAAAGGGTCCAGACAATGTACTTTGGTATTTTGATATTTGTAATTTTTCTCGGAAGAAAGAGCAATTGCTTTCATGTATATTATTTCAAAACAAAATTCTATTTCTAAATAATTCCCATGCAAGCTGAGTTCATCAACATCGCCTTTATTCTTTAAAAGTATTTGCATTTTGGGGGATATGGAAGTCAAGTTTTCCAGGAAACCCTGCTTCTCAAAGGGAAGAAAGGAAAGAGTGTGGGCCTATATGCATATTGTGACCTTTAAGTTATTATTTATTTATTTATTTATTTATTATTTAAAATGGCGGAGTTAAGGCATAACCTTTTCTTTCACTCAACCATTTACATTTTTCTTTTAGTCTTTTTTTTTAACGACGAGATTAAAAAGGATATACACTTAGGTACCGACATAAAGAACAATACAGAAAATAAAACATGAAAAGTGAAAATGAAACTTATTACATATAAAATAAACACAAATAAACAAGCGACAATGCTGAAGACACGTTAAACTATACAAGGAGAAACAAAGAAATCAATCTTGATTATATATAACATATAAAATACATTCCTATGATTGACTTTGTATAGATAAAATGATGCACATACTTAAGTGATTGTGTATAATATATACGTTCAAACACATGTATCAGAAGGGAATAGAAAAGAAAATAAGAAGAAATAGAAAAAGAGAAAAAAAAAGAAAAAGGAACAGCTACATGGTAAGGCAAGGAATAGCTTCGTTTTTTTTTTTTTTTTTTTTGTTTGCTTGTTTGATATTCTTTAAGCCGACGTTTAAAAGTCAACACTGAACCAGAGTTTCTGATGCTTTCAGGGGTGTCACTCCAAGCTTTGGTGGCAAATAGCGTGAAAGATTTGGAAAATAAATTATTAGATTTGTGCGTTTGAACAGCGAGTGTTGTGTTTCCTTTAGAACGGGTATTTAGTGGGTGAGTATCGCCGAGAAATTTAAATTTAGAGGATAGATAAGTAGGTTTTTTATAATTAATTATTTTATATAAAAGTGTTAGAGAATGAACGCGGCGGCGGGTGCTTAGATTGCACCATCCTAGTTGCTGATAACAATGGGAGATGTGGTCGAAGCGTTTCTTATTAAATATGAAGCGAACGCAGGCATTCTGAATGCGCTGTACACGTTTTGCCAGATCTTCGGTTAAATCAACATGGACCCTATGCTGCATCACAATAATCTAATGAGAGGTTACCAATAATTGAACCAGGGACGCTTTAATGGATTCCGGAAGAAGGTTTTTTAAATGCTGAAGAGAATGAAGGAAGCCGTAAGCTTTCTTGCATACTCTATTAATATGGTTTGTCCAATTTAAGAATTTATCGATCTAGGTCCTAGGCTATTGACGCTATCGCTTACAGGAATGGCTACGTTGTTTACAAGAACATTCGGTAGGCTTGTAATCAGGGGTGTAGCCACGGGGGCCCCATCGGGGCTGTAGAAGGCCGAAGTCCTTCTCCTTCATCTGCATATCAAAATGCAGATGAGGGGCACATTTACATATCATTATGTAAATAGATTAATTTGTGATACAATTAATTGCTTGAAAATTAGTATGCATATTAAATATTATCCTATTATTATGATTATTATGTTTAAACACCGAGCGTAGTACGGAAATATTAATACAATATTGTATTATATTGTATTTATTCATGTATGTTATTTCCTTTATAGGTTAATGATATTCGAGTTTATTGCGTGCATCTCATTACTGGGTCATTGTATTATATATAGTATACATGGGGATGAAGGAAGATAGTAATTATATTACTCTACATTGGATTAATTAACGAAGAAATAAGAGCATATTCTATGGATTCATGCATTGAGTTTGGAATCTTGGAAGACGGAGCTACGCTGACAGAGATTTTTTTTCTCCCACGACTCTTCGTCGCCTGGAATACTGTATGTGAGGTCCTTCACAACTCACAGTTGCAGGAAAGCACCAAATGAGTGACAGAATAAGACTCATTATACACAGGAAGGATCCTACTCACTTCCTTTAGTGAAGCAACGCTGAATTGGAAACAGTGCTTACAGACGCTCAACTTCTATTGTTGAAAATGTTGTAAAAATTTTAGCGTCAACATGTGAGTTTTTGGATTTGTATAGGTGTGATTTTGTGAGCAGCGAGCTCGAAGCGTCTCTTCCGCCCCCCCTTCACCCATGGCCAGTATCGTCAGCGGACGGGCCTAGAATTTTACCCAGGATGCACAGCAGTTTTGAAATGTTTACTTTTATTTGATTCATTTCCTATGTTAAATATTAATATTAACGTATTACGCTCACTCGTTCTTGGAAATACCGTTCAAAATTCATGACTATTTTTGTCAACGTGCATCCCTTTCGTACAAGACATTTGGCTCTTGTAATTATCAAAATTAATAATAACTAAAGATGTTTTCCTCTCTCTCTCTCCTACAAACATGGATGCCGATTGGTAGCAGACACTTTGAAAGGCAGCCGCAGAAAAATAGGCTTATTTCAAGTACTGTGAGAGATGACAGTTTATGATACTATTATAAATATATTCTATGTATAATTTGCTTTATTTCTGTATATAATATCATGTATTTCTCTTATTCGTAGTATTAGTTACAAGTGAAAATAATTATGTTGTTGCAAAAATTCCATAGACTTCTGTTGTGAGCAGAAGCTTCAAATGTTACCGCCATTTGAAGGTATGGCAGCACCTGTCAAAGGATTGCTGGGAGTATGTGCATCCAGAAGCAGGTTTCCGAGTTGGTATTTGCGGAAGACCTCCCAGTAGAATCGCCAGAGGCATAAAAACCTTTGTTGAAAGACTCGAAAAGGAGCAAGTCCTTCCCTTTCTTGGTTTTGGTGCGTTTAATATACTTGTTCGATGAGTGAACAAGTTAAGTGGGTTCTTAGCTCTAGAAGAGTAAACGTGATTCGACTGCGGAAAGAAGTCATCTATACTTCCTTAAGTATCGGGCAGTTTTGACCCAGGAAAACGTGTGAGCATCGGTCTCCCAGGGATTTCCTGTTGAACATACATGTATCGACATGTATCGGGAAACCGTGTGTGTGTGGTGAACTTTGCTTTTACTCAGTGCCTTCTATTGTGAGATACATCAAAGCGTTGAACAGTGCTAATATTTGAAAGTTGTGAAAAACTAAGTCATCCGTATCGACGACCATTTACCATGAAAAGTTACTTTTAACATAATTTTTTTTATCACGACACAGTGCTATCTGTAACTCGTATGAAGCAGAACTAAGTAGACAGTTTTGTCTAAAAACCCCATCTTAGCACAGGGGAGCATTTACAACTTCCAGTATGGAAGTGGAAACATAAATATACAATATCTCTAGTTGAGATATTATAGGCCTGTCACGTCATTTATGGCAGTGCCTCCTTGGACTTTGAACAAGGATCCAAGCAATAGGTAAATTGCTTGTTTTACGGACATATAATATGTCCACTTCAAGATAATTCGTCATCCAGCTTATTAAATTGAAAGAATATTGCAGCTCTCCAGTGGAATGAAAATGTACCAACGACGTGGTGATTTCAAGCCAGAACTGTGCGTGTGAGTGGTACTTCTGCTACTGGAACAGTGCGCCGAACATATTGAAATATTTGATCAGTTTATATTCTTTTAAAATTTATATTCATCAAAGTGTTGCATCAATATTAAAATATATGTTATTGAATTCCTCCTCTCTGAGACAGTCAGAGACTTTGAACTCACAAAAATGAGGAGCTAAAGAAATTTTGTATATAAAATTCCAATCGTTGTCTGGGATCAAACAGATCTCTAAAATTCAAGTTTCACACATCCTCTTTTATTTTTTTTAATAGTGAAAAGAAATGTGGTGTATATATCTATTTTTATAGTGTATGTGTTCGTAGTGCACTACTGAAGGAAAGTTCAAAGTTAATGTGTAAATAGAGTATTAACGTATTATCAGCACTCATCCTATGTTCTACAAACACGGAAATAAACCGCCATCTTTACCCAGTATTTCCATTGGTCTGTTCTTGCTGCAGGGTGAGTACCTGTTACTAATTCAAAATGTTTTGTTTCAGGAGTGTGAGACAAGGAAGCATTTTCTCTTGTTGTTTGTATATCTGACCAGCTCTCTGAATGGGGCCCAGAGAGTATTATGCCCATAGAACCAGAGCTTACAGTCATGAGTATAGTGAGTTTTAAAACAGGCTGCTACCTGTTAGTTTAAAGTAGTTTTTTTTTCTCTTTATTAACCTATTTGTTATTGCAGAAACTCACTATAGTAGCTTCTAGGCCATGACTGTCATACAGATTACCCTGAGATCTGTTATGCTGGTTAACTAAATTTCATATGCTCTACCGAATTTATCTGTGGCAGTGGCAGCTTCTACAGGAGATTACTGTTCTCTCCAAGCAGGGAATTAGGTATGCAGATGCCTGTAATTTGCATTTTATGAAAATTTTAAATCTTGTTTTGAATATTCCCAGCCACTCCACCTTCTTGTATTAATCTTATTTGTGTTGGTGTTCTTTGATATCCTTAGTTTCGGCTCTGGCTACCTGCACCTCACAGGGCCAGCCCCCCAAATGATTTCTGGCCCCCCAAACGAACAGCTTTAAAGTTTACATATAATTAATAATTTACGGTAAAATAGTATTTACCATAAAACAACGCTACTAAACTAATTAGTAAGTACATTATAATTTTTATTTGCTGTAACTAGTGAAAAATATTTTTATCAGATGGAAAATTTGGTGAAAATTAACATTTTTATTTGGATTTCATTCGCTCTTTTTAATGCTACTTGGTGTAAAATACGGAGTGAGATATAGCTGTTAATAAAATAATTATGGTTTTAGTCATGAATAATAAATAAATACTAGTAACCCCGCACGTCCTGCGCAAGCGGAGGACACTATTGTTGTCTGAATGATTGAGTATGATACAAAATTAAAAATATTTATGGCTAGCAAAGTAATTTTAATAACACGTTAATAATATATTTAATTAAGAATTTTTCGATAATTACTCGAATTTAAGACGTCCTCGAATCTAACCCGGGATGTACTTGAACCTAAACCCATAAAGTGGGGCTGATGTATATATTTCCTGAAAGCTTGGGTTAAGGTAAGATCAAATCCGGTAACCAAAATTGCGGAGGTCTTATGCATTCCGTTTGAAGGCAGCACTTTACTTATTTTTATCAAAATCTTTAAGCGTGTCTTTTGTAACCGCTCTATAAGGTCCGGTAACCGAAAAATCTGAAATGGTGAAACACATATGAAAACGGAAAAACATGTCTTCTATCATTTCAAAAGTAACGTATCGAAGTTGGTATTGAATGAAAGAAGATAAATAAAGTCTCGACTCTACGATAAGCCTATGTAAAATAGCGGTGAGTCAAAATATCAACACAATCTTCATTGCAAAGTCTATGGCCACTCGCATGAATCTGAAACGATAGGATAGGTGTAAAAACAAAAACAGGGATATGTTATTATTTCAAACTTATAATGATTCAAAGTATAAAAAAATGTTCCAGGTTCCCTCGCAGGGTCCCAGAAAGGGTCCCACTCAAAATGTTGAAATGGGAAAGGGATTCAAGTTGAGTATCGTATGAAAGCTGATGTGAAGTGAAAGGTGAAAGAAGTCTCGACTCTTGATGATAAACCTGTCCAAAATAGCGGTGGGTCAAAATGTCAACATACGTGTCATTAAAAGATGCATGCCCATTCCTATTAATCTGAAACGGTGAGACAGGCGTAACACAAAACAAAAACAAAAACAAAAACCTAGAATGTTTCAACACGGCATGATAACTATCCCAGGCCCGAATGTCATGTATGTTGAAAATTTGATCGAGATCGATGGATGGTTCAACAGTTAAGTTCTATTTATTTTTATATATTAATTTCCCCTCCCCCTTTCCTAGGTTCTACCGTTAAAATGAAAAAAAAAAAAAACTTTCCAGACTCGAACGTCGTCTATGTTGAAATTTTGATTGAGATCGATCGGGTGGTTCAAGAGATTAAGAGTCACATACAGTCACTTTCAATTTGGATCTGAAGTTTTTTGTTCACATACACCGTTATTAAAGGTTTTTGTCAGGAAATCTTAAAGAAATTTAGTGAAAGTTTAAAAATCAGTCATGTATAAAGGTCACCAAGAATGTTCTGTCGCTTTTTGTGGAGTTCTGCGTTCCATTGGCCCTCACACCGTAAGTTGAATGCGAATGGAGATGAGGCGAATCTGAGTTGTTGGTGTGAATATATCCAACACACCACCTGGTTCTGGCAGTTCAGTTACACCGTGAACTTGCGTAAGGAAGAGTGAACGTGGGGCTTCCACAGAACGTCATAAGGGCGTCTATGCTGTACGAGTTCCAACTGGGGTCAAACGCCGCTGTAACGGGGAGGAAGATATGCCAGGCCTTTGGTGAGGGTATCGTGACTACGCGGACAGTGCAGCGGTGGTTTAACAAGTTTAAGGACGGTCACGAAACATTCGAAGTAGCAGCACGTGCCGGAAGACCAACAAGTGTACAAAACGAAGGTTTTCAGACAGCAATTGAGGCGAACAGTGGCCAAACATGAGAGGAGCTAGAACTACAATTCTGTGTGAGTAGAGAAACCATTCGGCAGTACCTGCAACAACTGGGGAAACAGTACAACTTGGGTCGATGGGTTCCACATGATTTCACTCCAAGCCAGAAGACAACGCGAGTTTCTTTGCTGTCTCGTCTGAGGAAGGAGCGATTCCTGGATAGGGTGTTGAAATGTGATGAGAAGTGGGTCTTGTACGTCATCATTGGTTAGCACCCCACGAACCGGTTTCAAAACAGCCGAAACCAGAACTGCACCAGAAGAAGGTCCTCCTGTGTGTTTGATGGACTGCTCGCGACATCGTGTGTCGGGAACTGCTACCACCTGGTCAGAGCATCAATGAAACTGTGTACTGTGAACAGTTGAGCAGTGTTCAAGAAAAACTTAAAACTCTGGGGCCAGCACTTCTGAATCGCAAATGGTTCTCTTCTTACAGGACAACGCTAAGCACCATGTGGCAACGAATGACCCGGGACCAGGGCCGTGCCGTGAAGGGACGAGCGGGGCGTTGGCCGCGGGCGCCGAAGTAAGGGGGGTGAAAAATTCCGGAGAAAAAAAAGATAGGAAAAATTGCTTGAAATATATGTATGGGGGCACCGCCGTATACTCTCGCCCCGGGCGCTGATTTTCTACGGCCCTGCCCTGCCTGGGACACCATTTTACGCCTTGGATGGGAAACACTATTGCATCCGCCATACTCCTCGGACATTGCACCGTCCTATTGTCACTTGTTCCATTCCTTGGACAATCACCTTAGATGACGACAGTTCAATTCGCTAGTAGAGCTGCAAAATGCACTTGATACCTTACCTTCTTTGCTTCATGCCCACAAAATTCTACCGCGATGGAATCCATGGCCTCCAGAACGTTGACAGAAACTCGTCGATGCTGATGGGGATCTTCCAGATACGTCTTAGCCCCAGGTGACATATCGATGTTGGAAGTGGTAAGTGAGAACTTTCTTGGTTACCTATGTAGATAGGTTCTGTGTACAAGGTGCTTAAATTGAATAGTTACGCACAAAGGTATAATGTTTGGTCGGGGGCAGTAGTTCTTGGTGAAACATAATAAAAACTACCTGGAATATAATTTATGGAGAAAAAGCAATAATAATAATAATAATAATAATAATAATAATAATAATAATAATAATAATAATAATAATAATAAGCTAAGTAAAACAGTCTTTTTAGTTGCTGGAAGGAAACCAACGTTTTCCGGTTTTTCAGGCTTCAAAAGCACTAGCTGCAAGACATTTTTTTTTGTTTCCTACATTGTAGCTGCCCCCCACGAAAACGAGGGGCTCCTCCTATATAAACCTGCTGGCTACACCCCTGCTTGTAATATTGATCGTGGGGAGTAGTTTACGAGAACCAAGCATGATATACAGTATTTTGATTTGGTTGGGTTTACTTGCAGTCCATTGTTACGTGCCCATGTACAGATACTTTCAATATCACCGTTTAAGTGATCAATCGCGGTTGTTAAATTTAGGGGATTAGTAGTTAAATAGCATTGTATATCATCTGCATATAAGTTATATTTACAATGGGTGATGTGTTCAGGTAAATAGATTGTTCTACTGTTTGACATACTAACGACCACAGTTTTCACGTACTCGTTTCTTCTTTGACTCAAAACCTTTCCAGACGGAGTCATGCAATACTGAAAAGAAGCAGTTCCTTTCTAATCATAAAAGGAGATTCCGAAAATATTACTTTCGTATTTGGCCCCAAGAAATCATTGACCTCGACAAAAAATAACAAAACACGCGCCCTGTCATCGCCTATTGGAAATCATTTACCGCCATTCCCAATAGGATTAAGTACAACAATAAACCTCGATTTAATACAACTCACTTCTAGCTGCAATTGGCATAAAAAACGCATCGATTACTGGATTTCAATAATGTTCGGTAGTTGGTTTCCTTAACCTAAAAGGAAAAACAAACAATAGTAAAGACTACTAGCGTGTGACTATCTCACAACAATCTCTGACGACCCTGAGACCAAAAGGCAGAGTATGGAGTGGAAACACACTAGCTCTCCAGTTCGCAAAAAATTCAAGGTTCAACCTTCCGCTGGTAAAGTGCTGCTGACCATCTTTTGGGACTCACAGGGTCCAATCTATTGCGATTTCCTTGAAGATCAGCAAACTACCAATAGCCTATACTATTCTGAGATGCTAGAACACAAAGTTAAACCAGCTATCAGGAGCAAACGCCTTGGACTCTTGTCAAAAGGAGTCATTCTTCAGCACGATAACGCCCGCCCTCATACAGCCCAGCTGACCCGAGATAAGCTTCAAGAATTGGGTTGGGAGGTCTTACCTCATCCTACCTACAGCCCAGACCTCGCCCCATCTGATTTTTACCTGTTGGACCACTCAAAGACGCCCTACGTGGAAAAAGATTTGCTAACAATGAGGAAGTTAAGGCAGCGGTGCAAAGGTGGCTTCGGGGTAAATCGAAAGATTTCTTCGCCAAGGGAATTAGGAAGCTGCAAGAAAGATGGAACAAATGCATAACTCTAAAGGGTGATTATATTGAAAAATAGCCTTAGTTTTGAAAGATTGAAATAAATCTTTATTGAGCTATAGCAATTTGTCTCTTTACTTATTGAATGCCCCTCGTATACGGGTATTCTTTTTACTCTTCATATTAGTTAAAATCACTTTACCAGACGAATGGTACTATATCCACACTCTTCAAATTTGGAGGAACTGTTTTCATATATATATATATATATATATATATATATTACCAGATTTTAGAAAACACGCCTGTCCCCACTTACCCTTGTTTCAACTAGCCCTATGTTATTGAAACTTGGCTCATGTCAATAAGTAAAGTGAGAATTACAGATTGAAGGAAATGCACTGATAGGATAGAAACAAAAATTCTTTAATGGAAGTGCGTTCGTTTGACATTGAATTGATATGATTATAGATGGTTAAAAAAAACGATGAAAATCAGATGAAACACACTTAATTGAGTGGTATAGTAATAAATAACAACTCTATGCACCCAGTTAGACAAACGAGAGTACAAAGTGGATGATTAATTTCAGTTGCTTTAATTATTTTAACGTGTTGACATGGTTTATTTTTATTTTTATTTTTGTAAAACTGTTTTTCTTTCATATTCTACATAAACACTCTTTATTTGCTGTAAGTATTAAACAAGTTTAATAAACATAGAACGGACTTATTTGGGGAGGATCGATTTGGGACCGGGTCGTATTTTCCTCTTCGTGGTTACACCCCTGCATACAGCTGATAGTCAATATTTTTATATCTTTTTTTATGGTTACTATGTTGATCACGTTTTTAGATGTGGGTTTTATACTATTTTCTGCATTCTCTAAAATTAAGTTGATTGTATATTTGTTATTTTTTATGTGATATTCAGTTATTTTTTTACTAAAAAATATTTTCTTGTTAAAAAGTAAGGCAGCCTACATTGTACGCGAATTAATTTTTTGTTGATGGTGTTTGTCTAATATTTGATTAATTGTGTCCTATTATTCCATATATATTGCTTATTCTTGTAAGAGATCAGATGTTTAGTCAGGATCTTTGCATCCATCCGGAAAATCTTCCTTTTGGAAGTTACTTATTAGTAGTTTTCTACTATGAACGACTTTCATCTTCTTTTGGGTACTACCATTCATTAAGGAAACTGCGTGATGTGTATTTGTATATACGTTTCTTTATAATATTTGAATTTCCCTAATACTAAATGGAATACTCTACCAGGGCTACTTTCAAACGCCAAGCACATAAATTTACAAGACGAGACAAGAACAGTTTTTCGAGAATCGTGACGAGATAAAAGATAATCATTCACAAAATTTAAGAGACAAGACTAGAACACCATAATTCTCTGTTTGATTATATGCTACCGTCACGGCAACTCTTACGTATTTATCATGACATATACATTTTTGTTTTGATTTGCAGAAATATTCAAGTATTGTTTTTGTCCGAGATACACTGAGAAAAAATATATGCAGCGTACTTATAAAGGTAGGTTACATGCGTAATTCCTGTAGTTTTTGGACTTAACGTACAGCAGACATTACTGAAAACGCATGTTTTATAGTACTTTCTGTATAAGTGTTCCATCTATACGTACTTTCCGTAGAAACAATATAGGCAGTCAGGATCTCACATACAAATGGACGTATATAACATATAGCTGAGGAATGTAACATAAGTATATGCATGTGATATACGGAAGACTGTTAGATGTCAGACATCCTGCAATGGCATGATGTAACATCTAAGGGCAGTGCATCTGTAGCATATGGATAATGTATGCTCCGTACTGATTTCTGTAGTAAGCAAGAGGATTCCGTATATTTGTACAATATACCGTTGTCCGGAGAATGGATTTTTCTCAGTGTAGCATAGCTAATACACGGCAAACCCTATCATGCAAATTTTCAACATGTGTATACATTTTTATTCATTTATTTATTTTTGAAAATGAACTACATATGAATTCCGATCTACATTTACATGCATATCTATCTAACCAACTTAATATTGTTCAGTTCAGCAATAGAAATTAAATTTCGTGCTTTTCCATTTAAAAGAGTAGAAATATAGACTAATGATATTTTATTTTTGGAAATGTACCACCAATGTAGTACTTTGTTTCTTTTGTACAGAGAATCCACCCATATTCTATTCTCGTACATGGCAAGGACTGTGATGGACGCCAACAAATATATCCACGCCATAGAAAATTGGGCAGATTGATGCACTGGTTCGAGGTTATTGGCGCATTAAAGAGAGTGATTGGAATTATTACTAGGCTATCACTCGGAACAGTGATTCACATCATACGCGATGAGATTTGGTTTAGGTGGGTTCCGCGTCAGCTTAACAGTGGAAATGAAAGAAGCCCGTAGAAACGTGTTTGAACAAAATTTGGCCCGTTTCAACACTGAAGGAAATGTCTTCCACGTGAGTTTCGTAACTGTGGCCAAGTTCCGCGCTCATCACTTCGAGCACGAGAATAAACACTAGTCCATAGAGTTCAGATAGTATCCTGTCTTAAAACGTTCAAGAAAAGTCATGGTCATCATCTTTTGAGACAGTAAAGGTGTGATGCTAATTGATTTTCTGGAATATGGTACCACTGTCAATTCCGAACGTTACGTACAGAAAGAAACGAAGTTGCGTGCACGTCTACGTAGAGTTCGTCCTCACAAAAATGTCAGACCTCAACAGGACAAACGCAAGGCTGCATTCAAGCCAGTTGACCACTACCGTATTGCAGAAGCC
>NC_137456.1:207685391-207697891 GCF_964235325.1 Thermobia domestica | reverse complement strand
ATTTACTTTGATATAGTATATCTATTAATTTGTTTCACGAACCCGTTTTCGTTACTTTGACGAATGATGTATGTTGTTGATATAGATTCTATTACACGTTCTTTCATAAATATTATTGGAAGTATCAGGGTTATTTATGATCTTTCATGGAAATTGACTGGCGTATGCGCAGTAGACAGTTCAATTGGAAGGCGAGGAAGGAAACGCTAACACACTGTTAGAATGTTTAATCGCTGTGAAGTATAAAGAACAGCTAAAATGTATTTTACGCTTGTCATTGCGTAAAGAATCACCAGGTTAATGTTTGTCCAAGTTCTCACTAATCAACTGGACTCATGAAAAATAAATAATATTGTCATTACTGCACAATATGAAGAATAAAAAACGTAAATTACACCACATTGTTCCAGAATTCGAACTTAGCTAAGGAAGGGACAACAAACAAAATGTGATTTACTCATTCGAATTGAGATAATTCAATGAAACTAGAAATTACAGAATCAAAAGGAAGAACATCGTTAAAAAGACAATAATACTTTTATCCGAGATGTGAAATAGTTATTAACTGAAATGAAAGTAATATTGGGCATGATATAGAGTAAGAAAAGACCACTAACAATTACACAAATGTTGCTACTAAGATGGAAACGGGAGTATTTTTTTCTTTGAATTCTGAGCGCCAGCAGCGAAAGATATGAAATTTAGTAGCTTATGAAGAAATTAACAAATATGTTTCCAATCTACAAAATGGAATGTTTCCAATCTAAGAGCGTAAAGAAAATAAATTGTTAAAAAAAAAAAACAGTAATTGCCCGCATTCTGCTTCAGTCGAATATATTTACTGATGTAAAGTATTATTTCCAAAGATTAGTTTGGTTTAAGACTGGCGTCAAGAAACAACCATGTTTCATTTTACCTACGTATTCTATCACTTGCGATACTTGCTAATTTTACGTTTGTCAATGAATATTTTGTGAGTCGTAGGAAACTATCATGCTTGCATACTAACGATTGACACTTTTTTTGTACTCTTCTGTTATTTAGTGCAAGTAGTTTTCTAGCTTGACGTCAAGCTAGGATTACAACTTTAATTTGTTAACTTTCCGTACGTAGCAACACAAATGTTGATTGTAACTAACCAGTATTAATGATTGACACTCTGTTTTCCGTTAAATTATAAAAAAATGTATTAAATTTAGCTTGACGTTAAATCATAACTGCTAGTTTAATATGTTAATAACTTTCCGTATATAGCACCACTGCCATTGTCCTTCTAGCATTAATCAGCACTTATGATTAGCATCTTCTTCATTACGCACAAATTTATTTTGTGGAAGTGGTGTTTCTAACTTGATGTTAAGCCAAAATTACCACTTTAATTTGTTGATAACTTTCTGTACGCAACAGCAGTAACATTGTGCTTGTAGCACTAGCATGCCCTAACATAGCACTAACGATTAGACCCTTCTTTTCCTCTTTTAAGTTATTTCGGAAAGGTGGTGATTGTAGCTTGATGTCAAGCCAGGATCACTACATTTGTTCATAACTCCGTACGTAACAGCACTAATGTTGAGGTCGTAGCACTGACATAGCAGTAACGACACCCCTATTCGTTATCCAGAAAGGAGTTTTATAAAACTGGTGATTCTAGATAGACCTAAAGTCAGAATTGCCAGTCTAATTTGTTAATAACTTTCCATACACTTTCCATATACTTGTGGTTGTAGCACTAATAAGCTGTAACGTAGCACTAACGATATGCACAGTTTTTGTTCTCTAATTGTTTTGGAAAAGAGACGATATTGGGATTAAACCAGAATACCAGTTTATTTTAAAATAACTTTCCGTAGCCTACGTAGCAACACGTAAGTTTTCCTTGTAACACTTACGATTGGCATCTTTTTGCTTTCTTGAAAGTAGTTTTAAAATGGCAGAGACTCCAACTTGGCGTGAACCAAGAATCGCCACTTTAATTTCATAATTTTCCGCTCGTAGAAGCAGTAAGGTTGTGCTTATAGCAATAACCAACACTTTCGTAATACTATCGATTAGTATAGTACGTCCGCTCTACTGGTATACAGTTGCTGTCCGATGCCGACACACCGCGGGTGGTGTAGGATGTCACCAAACTCAGTATGGGGCTTATTTATGGCTGTTCGAAGGAAAGTCAGTGACTGTGACAGATCTGTTGCCACATTTTCCCTTTCGTGTTATTTCTAGAGGTCTTTTTCTTTTCTTTTCTTTTTTTTTTTTTAAAGCTACATTAAAACACAATACCTCAGAATTTCGTATACGAAGAAACGGTTGCAAACTGCTAATATATAGAGAAGTGGTTAGCGATTGATAATAATAATTATCCATATTTAAGTATTACGTTTGTCCTACAGATTTCCTAAGTACGTTTTAAATGAGCACATATGATTCTTTTATTAACTAGTGAATCCGTAATGATTTTAAGAAACAAGCAATTGGAATTATGCAGACCAGGAAATAAACCTTCATAATTATAACAGAAGCACAATAACATGAATTCACGCAGATGTTCATTTCTAATTTATATTTCAGCCAAATGCTACTGGAACTTTTTTTCTATATTTTTTTACTAGTTCCTAGAGTTTTCCCTAGTGTTGCTTTAATTCTACGTCTTTCCTACCCGGCTAACTAAGCGTAATTTATTGTTAGGATATATAGTATTAGACTAGTGTTGCTCCCGAGATGAGAAATATCTTTTAAATTCGAGACGATATTAGAAAAATGACCATTCTCGTCTCATTTTCGAGACTAGAATCGAGCAAGACGATAAATTTCACGAGTCTGGCGAGCAACTCTAGTTTATCTCAGTCTTAGTTCTCAAACTTTGTTTTATTGATACATGAATCATAACATAAAATCATAAGTTGATAGAATGATTGTACGAACACAGTGTAGAACATTTATCATGTTTATAAAGATACGCAAGTCTTACGTCATATACTCCAATGATAAATATGGTTTGAGTGTTATGTCATTCCCTTCATGAACCTCTCGTTACGGCTACATCTACAACTACTGGAGAGCTCCTTCGTGGCTAAGCGGTTAGCGTACGCGCCTTTGGCGTGGAAGACCCGGTTTCGATTCCCGGCGGGAGCTCGTGTTTCGGATTCAACGTCAATCAGTAGGTCCACGTCTCATATAGCCTCGCTGCTGAACGGGACGTTAAACTTAAAATCAACTCAACTCTACAACTACTGGATGTAATAGAGGAATAATATCAAAGAAAGAACCTGTTCCTGAGTTCATATATATATATATATATATATATATATATATATATATATATATATATATATATATATATATATATATAAAACATTTCTCGCTATTCCTTACTGTTTTTGTTCTATGGCGAAATGTTGAAACCAAAAATCGTTAATTTGGATCATTTCCAGCTTGAATAGAGGATTAAGGGAGGGTATAGAATCGATTCTTGGGATGCTGAATAGATTGCAAAAGAAGTGCTTCTCAATATCTTTTCTAGTTCTTGGTCTATGAAAATCAGTATTGAAACCAGAAGTACTATAGATTGAACTACTTCCGGTTTCGATAGTGTTGCAGGTTGTGATTTTATATATATATATATATTAGATAGATAGATAGATAGATAGATAGATGATCAGAAAAATGGAAACACCTGAACGAAATTGCAACTTACGAGATTAATATGGTGTCTGGCCACCTTTCGCCTTCAGAACAGCCTTGATGCGACGTGGGATGGAGGCATAGAGGTCGTCACTGGTAGCAAGTGGAATTTTACACCAATGCTCGTCCAGGGCATCGGCCAGTTCTGTGAGACAGGATGGAGGTGGAAATCGTCGCCCGGAGTCGTGTTTCCAAGACGGACCACAGATGTTCAATTATGTTGAGATCTGGGGATTGGGCGGGCCAGGGGAGGTGTTGAACTTCATCGCGATGTTCCTCAAACCACGCTGCAACAACGCCAGCTGTGTGAATGGGTGCATTATCATCCTGGAAGAAGGCGTCATTGTCCGGGAACAACATCCGGACCATAGGATGCAAGTGGTCTCCTAAAACTGCGACACAATCGTTGGCAGTGATTCGTCCGCTAAGTGTGACCACAGGACCCAATGAAAACCATGTTATGGCGGCCCACAGGATCACCGAGCCGCCGCCATGTTTCACAGTTGGGCGGAGACGCTGCATATCATAAGCTTCTTTGGGCGTTCTCCACACAAACACGGCCCGTGGTTGGGAATAGGATGAAGGATGACTCATTCAACCACGTCACACGTTTCCAGTCCTCAACGGTCCAAGTTACATGGTAGCGGCACCATTTGCGGCGTGCGAAAGCGTTATGGTCGCTGATGAGCGGTTTGGCCCGTGCAACACGACCCTGTAAGTTCGTCATGTAATTTGCGGCGGACTGTGATTGTCGAAACAGGGTGGGGGGAGGGTGCTGATTGAGTTCCTCCGTCACTTGCTCCGCAGTGGCACGACGGTTCTGCGTGACAATGCGCTTTAATACCCGGCGTGAACTGACACTCATGATTTTCTTCCGCCCACTGTCCCGCTTCCCCGATTGTGGTTTTCCCGTGTGTTGTGTAGGCCATCATCACCTTCGACTGTCCCACGCGACACACCTAACACAGTAGCCACTGCCGTCACACTCACTCCACATAACCGCGCACCAACAATTTGCCCTCTTTGAAAATGAGAGGTCTCCCATTTTACACTTCCTCAGTCTGCTGTAGCCACTGGACACTGCTGTTCCACTGCGCCTTACGTAGTATGGAGACCGACCTAACACACCACCACTAGCGGTCCGGCGCTGCGGGTGTCACGACACCACTGCCAACCCGTACATCTGAAATATTATATATTTCTGAGACCATGAATCGATTGCAAAATCCGCATCTCGATATCTCCTATCGTTTTGGCTGTGATAACTGACAACAGACGAACGGACGGACAAATCCGTTCTGTAAGACTTCCAACACTTATGCATAGCATAGTTTGAAAATAAAAAAAATCAGGTCATAAATTTTGTATGTGAATTAAGAAAATGAAACTAGACGAGGACATCTTTCTCGATAATCGAAACTAGAGAAAAAAAAATCTAGAAGAGATACGAGATGTGACTTACAAAATTTAGATAAGGAAATCCTATTTCTCGTGTCGACTCGTGAACAATGCTATATCAGACGTATTTCTTATTATATTGGTAATAGTATTCGAACTGTGTTACACAATAGGCTTCAGTGTCATCAAAATTTGAGAGTGCGTCTATTACAGTACGTTCCTTAGGTTTTGCTACAGTCAATAATTACTATTTATATAACTCTTACATTCTATTGCTATAGTATTTAATCAGTGTTCAAGGGAGACGTTTATGCTTATTGTGTTACTTTGCTCTAGTTTCCAGGAAAATGTTTGAGTTACGGAAAAGTAAAAGAAAAGTGTGTTGTGAATTTTTTTTAAAAAATGACCAAAAAAAGGAAGAAGGAATAATAGTCACTGACCATCCTTTTCTTGACAATTTGAAAAGAGATAAGGCAACGTCGTACAAGCAGTAGCGTAGCTAAAATATTTTTCATGGGGGGCCAACGAAGGGCCAAAGAAAATTTTTAGGGGCCATCTCCAATGAATGAAAAACTTGATTCACATAAATTATATATACATACATACATACATACATACATACATACATACATACATACATACATGCATGCATACATACATACATACATACATGTATGTATGTATGTATGTTCAAAATGAATGTTTCCATCTATGTTGTTCATGATTTTACTGTTTTCAAAACAGTGAAAATATAAGAATTTACTACCTCAAACAACTAGGGCACATTTATTGAATTGATTTCCATTCTAATATAAGTAGTTACTTATTCACGGCGTTTAAAATATGTGTGGCTGATTGATTTAGGTGGAACGTAGAAGCAGAGAAATATACACACACACATACTCAAAATCAAAAGGGAACAAAGTGCCTCGTTGAAATTTGCACTTATAACATGATGCTACTTATTTTAGGAATTTGCTTATTATATACGAAGGTAGAGCTACCAGAACTTTAGCTCTACTTTCGAATCAAGCTTGTATGCATACTGCTATGTTAGGTTTTCACAAACAGACTAGTAGAAACTACATTAAAAGTAAACTGAACTTATTCTATTTATTGTAATGATTTTCCTCACTCGCACAACAAAGAAAAACATTAACCCTTCAGAGATCCGGGGTTTTTGGGCTATTTTTTAGACTTTCAGTCAAGCAGCTACTGCATCGTCACTATTTATCCTAGGATCATGGTTCATACCTCATTCTCTTCAGAATGGACCTGGCTCTCAAATGATACCACTTGCATGCTCATACCATATACCAGGAGCGGGAAAAATGTCAAAGGGAAAATTTCGGAGGGAATTTTTTTTCTCGCACTTTGGACCCCCCTGGAGCGACCCTGTTTGAAGGTAGCCATCTAAAAAAAAATCTGATAAATAGTACTTGGTATACTTAATGTGTGTGCAAAATTTCAAGTTTCTATTTTGAATACCAAGGGAGGGAGAAATTTTATCAGGAATTCCCGCCATGCCTCAAATTACCGTAAAACGCCATGATCTCAGGTAAAAAATTTCCTGAGACATTCCTAATTACCCTAGGGTCACCTGTCGCACATCATTCTCTTCAAAATAGAACTGCCTTTCAGACGGTATGACTCACGTGTCTCCATCATATAGCTAAGGCGGGAAAATGAGGAAAAGCGGGATTTTTTGGGTCTAAATATCCTTTTTTCAACTTTTAGTCCCCCTGGACCCCCCCTGTTTTAACGCAGAGATCTGAAAAAAATCTGATAAATACTACTCGGTGGGCTGAATGTTTATGCACAATTCCAATTTTCCAGGTGCAACAGTAAGCCCGCCCGAAAAAATATACATACAATGTCCCATATTCCCGTATACAGAGGGAAATTTTTAAACATTCCCTGAGACATCCCTAATTACCCTAGGATCATGTTTTGCCCATCATTCTCTTCAGAATAGAACTGCCTTTCAGGCGGTATGACTCACGTGTCTCCATGTATCTAAGGCGGGAAAATGAGGAAAAACGGGATTTTTGGGTAAAAATATCCCTTTTTTCAACTTTTTGACCCTCTGGATCCCCCCTGTTTTAACGCAGAAATCTGAAAAAAAATCTGGTAAATACTACTCGGTGGACTGCATGTTTGTGCAAAATTTCAATCTTCTACGTGCAAAAATAAGCCCGCCAAAATACTTTACATAAACCCCCCCAAAAAAGTATTACACGAAAATATAAATCTTAGACTTATGACGTCATCACCTCCTATGTGTCGACACAGGAAGGTGGGAAACCATCCGTAATGTCTTCTGCAATGCCTCTGGACTTGAAAAAAAAACGGACGAAAAAGCTCAAATAGGAGAGTTATAACGCAATGTACCATGAAACACCCCGTATGGTACAAATTGTACCATGGGATCCCCCAAAGGGTTAAATATAACACTTCAAACACTTGTATAAACTATACACTTTCGTTACCTTCCTAAATCTTTTAATAAACAAGTATTATGTGACAAGGCAAATTATTTTATGTTGTGTTAAACGGTAGAACGGACAGTATTATTTCAGAAAAGGTGGAAGATTATAAACTTCAAAAACAGCGCTTCGTCTATATTGTCTTGTTAAAATAGCTAATTTCACTTGTGTGCTTGACAGCTGTAACACACAGAAGCATTGACCAATACCAGTTTGTAACAGTTTACATTACAAAAAAAGTATGTAGTTTACTTAGATAGTTCATAAAACTGCATATGAATACAAAAAGAAAAGTATGATCAACCATGTGCATTTGAGCTTAGCATTATTACAATGACTTCAAATTAGGAAGATGATGTGATCGATCCCTCGTGGGCAAATATTTCGACTTAGGAGTTTACCAAGATTCTTCCTTAGTTCACTAGCGAAATGTTTATGGCTCAATTGACTCATTTCTCTCATTTCTATTCTCTGAGCCTTGGATGTTTCAAAGCGTTAAAATAAATTCAAATGTAGTTGAAGTAACTTAGCGCTACTATCCTGTAGCCGATGCTAAATTAATATTATTAATTTTGAAATTGGATATGAAGGCACAGCATTAACTAGTAGGCTTATATCCTGTTCAAAATTCACGTCACCACTGATTTACTGTTCTGCATAATTTTTACCATGTAATTTTCTCGGAAATGGTTAAGCATATTTTGACGAAGAACAAATATAAATTTGTGATAAAATTTGGTATTCAGTGACAGAACTCACTGAATGGAATCTTTATAGACCAGTTCCATAAACTCCTGATATCTATCTGATTACTAAATATCAGATAAGATAACGGGATGACACAACCTGGTCACGGGAGTAACTATTACCGTTATAGAAAATAACATTACTGCCGCGACCAACTCGTATCATCTCGGTATCTTACCTGATGATTAGTAATCAGGATATTGTAACACTGGCTCTGTGATAAACTTTGGAATTTCTGTATGAAGTAGCATTATATGGATGAAACTACAGTTGAAATTTTTAAAGGAAAATATTTCTGAACGATTTATTTCCAAAGAATCACTGAATTTTATTACATTTCTCCAGGCTTTAGTTAGTAGTTTTGGTCCATCAAGCTTTGACTCAGTTTTCCTGGAGGCCGCTAGTATCGCTTGTTAACATTGTACCAGAAGGATTCTACAGAATTGATAATGGCCAAGAGCGTTAGGAAACTAGACGTACTAAAGACAAGACCAGAAGGTAATCGAGTGGGAGAATGTCTTGTAAAATATTTTACAATATCTGCGTTCCTTTCTCTTAAATCAAATGTTAACAGAACTTTCTTTCCACATAAACTTTCGTTTTCATTATTCCGTCAACTACTATCTGTTCCAAATAACAGGTTAAAGAAGCAGTAGAAAATTATTTTTGAAGTAATATGTTTGATACTGCCAGGATGCGATGACGAAAAATTGATAAATGTTCACGTTGTTACACAACGGCACTATGCTTTCGGAAGCTTGAAATCTCCCTGACTTGTAGCAGAAATTCTGAGAATTCCGTAACTTTTCTAGAAATTTCAAATTCCCTGACTCTTCCAGGATTAGTGATGGGCAGTGGGAATAATCCCGGTGGGAAGGGATTTTAAAAATGGGAATATTCCCGGGGGTTTTCCCTGGCCTATAAATTCCCGGGAAGGAATTTATTTCCATTTCTTTACTTTATCTTCCAAATTATAAGAACGGTATGACTAATTACATTATAGTATGACTTTCTTTCAGCGAAATATCTGTACCTTTGTTTCCTATGGAAAATAATACTGTAATTTTTTCGCAAAACATACATTTGTCAACTAAAATCGAAGCTCAAACATGTTCGGAATGTGGCAAGGAGTTTCCAACAAAAAAGGGTTTGAGTATACATAAGACACGAAAACATGGCACACAGGAAATACCTACAACCAATACGGAGGATTTTGTTCAAGAGCTCACTAAATTAAAATCAAGCACTTGGCTGATTAAACGAATCCCAAGAGGAGCTAGAAACTCAGCAGCAAGAAAACTCTCATCTGTAATAGAGGAATGCATCGACAAGAATGATTTTGTCTCGTGGAAGAAATTATTATTCTCTTTTCACAATTTATGTCTACCCAGAAATCGTAGCTCAACATGTCACAAACATCATAAAACAAAATCGAAACGAAACCACCTCTATGGACACTCCTCCCGCTCCTAGTAGAAAACGTAGTTTTGATTTAACAAACAGGATAATATCCAAAGTTTCTGAATTTGATACAAAAGGGGCTTTGAGATTACTAGCTTCAGATGATACCTTGGCTCTTGCAAATGAGGAAACCTATAAACTCCTGCAAGGAAAACATCCATTACCATCTAGAGTTCAAATAATGCCAGATCCTCCAAATGAATTAGACCTATGCTTAAAGGTTAGAGGATGATGTATCAAAGGCCATCCATAGTTTTCCCTGCGGTTCGGCTTCAGGGATAGACGGACTGTCGCCTCAACATTTAAGACCTAACGTCCAAATCAGCAGGTGATTCAGCGCTCATTTTACTAAATTCAATAACTAGAATGACAAATCTAATTTTAAATGGAAAGGCAAATCCGGATATATGTAAATATTTTTACGGAGCAAACTTATGTGCCTTACGAAAGAAAGATGGTGGAATCAGGCCAATAGAATTTTTAGAAGATTGGCTTCAAAGATTGGTGTTTCATTGGTCTACAATCGTTGTACTAATTATTTACAACCTCATCAATTGGGACTTGCCACAAAAAAGGGCAATGAGGCCATTATCCACGCTACCAGAACATTCATAAAAGCAAATAGATTCGAACAAGGTAGTCCTCAAAATAGATTACAAAAATACTTTTAACGCAGTCGAAAGAGACTCCATGTTAAAGGAAGTGAAACTAATTCTACCTCAACTATATCCATATTTCTGGCAGAGCTATTCTAGCCCAGCATTGTTATTTTATGGAAATAGAACTATTTCATCCCCAAGTAGGATGCCAACAAGGTGACCCTGCTGGACCGATGATTTTTAGCTTAGCAATCCACCCAATAGTGCGCTTGCTTTCTTCTGAAATAAATCTATTTTATTTAGACGATGGCACATTAGGGGGCTCACCAGATACGGTTATAAAAGATCTAAAGTTCTTATTGACAGAATCTAAGAAGATAGGCCTGCAAGTTAATCTTTCTAAGTGCGAACTGTTCTTCACGTCGGGTAAATCAGATCCAATTATAGAAGCCCAGTTTCAGAATTTGTTGCCTGGAATTTGGACAAAACAAGCTCACGAGCTATCGTTATTAGGAACACCACTACTTGAAGATAGCTATGAAAGTTATTTTGAAGACCATTTGAACAGTTTAAAAATGATAACACATAGATTAAAAGGACTACCATCACATATAGCCTTCTTTCTCCTAAAAAATTGTCTAGGTGTCCCCAAATTAACTTACTTTTTGCGAACCACTCCCACATGGCTTCTCCCATCAAAAATTCTTCAGTTGGATAACTCCCTGAAAACATCTTTACAAACAATAATAAATCAAGTTTTAAATGAAAGTCAATGGGCTCAAGCAAGTTTACCAATACGATTCGGTGGTTTAAATATTCGAAGAGCATCCGATTTGAGCCTTTCTGCATTTCTGTCTTCTTGCTGTGGGGTGTTGTCACTAGTCTCCAACATTTTGAAAATTTCAGTTGACGAAGTGCAAATCCCTCATCTGTCAGAAGCATTGGAATTATGGAAAGGCATCTATAATAATACCATTCCGGAGGCCAAAGAATCACAAAGAAAATGGGATGAAATCCTACTAAACGAGATAGCTGGGAAGGAGGTAATTTCACAAAATAGTTTTGACGTTGCTCGCCTAAAAGCACTTCAGAAAAAAGTCTGGCGCCTGGTTACAAGCTACACCTTCAAAAAATATCGGAACTTTTTTGGATAATAATATTTTCAAAATATGTGTAGCATTACGCTTGGGACTAAATGTTTGCCACCCATTCACATGTGCGTGTCAAGATCGAGTGGACGAGAAAGGTTTACATGCTTTGAGCTGCATTAGAAGTGGTGGTAGAATCACACGTCACACGGAATTAAACCAAATAATCAAACGAGCACTCGCCAGCATCGATGTTCCTAGCATCATTGAGCCACAAGGATTGTATCGAAATGATGGTAAAAGACCGGACGGAATAACTTTAATCCCTTGGAAAAAGGGCCAGAGTCTTGTATGGGATGTAACATGTGTTGATACTTTCGCTCCTTCATGCATAACACTAACCGGTGAGGAAGCAGGAAATGCAGCAGAAGCAGCCGCTAAACGTAAACAAAGTACTCCAGACTGAAAGATCATCATCTTTTTGTTGCCTTTGCTACAGAAACTTTTTTTTTAATAGCAAAGAAGCCAGTGAATTTTTGAATCAGTTAGGATCAACTTTAATTAAGAAGTCAGGCGACCCAAGAAGCAAACACTATTTAATGCAACGAATAAGCCTAACAATACAGAGAGGAATTGCAGTCAGCATTTTAAAATCCTTCCCATCAGTACAAGAGCTGGATGAAATTTTTTACTTAAAATAAGTAGTATAAACATGGTGATGGACAGTGATTTGTTTTTCTAAGTTTATTTAGTAAATCCGTTCTATTTCCCTTTATATTTCTTCGCTGGCATTATATTCTTATTTCATTTTTTTATCACTAATTCCGAAAAGATTTGCCTAAAATATTGAACTTAGACGGACTTCTTTCTTTTTTAAAAATTATAGTGCTAAACTGTGGTATCCAGTTCCTGTTCTGTGTTCTGGTAACATTGAATGTGTTTGTCGTTGTCGAAAATGGAGTGCTAGGTGTAGAAGTGTGTGATGAAATAGATTTTTTTTTACGTTTATCAGATGTTTAAACATGATACAATTGTTATTAGAG